>NC_058041.1:2603662-2827981 GCF_019176455.1 Solea senegalensis
TTTTAATGAGTTCTTTAATATATTGAGCAAAGAAACCTGAAAATATTCCCATCTAAGATGCTGAAAATTAAGCATTAAGTTAATAATCAAATTATTGATGCAGCCCTGCTGTGATTAATTGTTATTTGAGTTAGTGTGGCCTGGATATAGTTTTGAACCAGGTTAACCATTCTCTGCTCTCTGGCATTAACAAAGGATGTATTTTCTCCCTGAGAACTGTCACTCACTGGTTATTTTCTCTTTCTGAACAATTCACTGTGTCACATTCAAAGCCATTTGAACAGATGTACCTAATAAAATGACCAGTCGGTGTGTGTGTGTGTGCATGCCACAGCCTATAGTGCACAGAATTTAAGAATGTATTGTCTTATTCAGACATAAACCAGATGAAAACAACACAGAAGGAGCAGCCACATGAAACACATCTTTTTTTAATGCCCTCTAACTATTACAATGGCTATATTCCACATGATTTACAAAAGTAAAAGAATTCACACATCATCTCCACGTTTATGATGAAAGCATCCGGCAAAGACAGCCTGTGCTGTCTGCATGCTGTACACTATGGGATGAGAAGCGCTGTCCCCTGTCAGTCCTGACATGATGTCCCAAGCTCTATTAACACATAAATGACCACGCGATAGATATATCATCAGAGATTAATGAAACATGCTAAATTACAAATACTGGTTTCATTGATAACAAGGGTGCAGCAAGTATATTCACAAAACAGATCTTCATTTGTGTGGCACGTCATCACACAGGACTGCATATGCTGTTCCAGCTCGAAAAGCCTACGTACCCCTCTCAAAAATGTCCCGACCAGAAGTTAGTACCTCCTAAAAGTGGGCGGAGTCATCGTTGCACTGCCTTTGTTTTTACACGCGACACACACACACACACACACAAACTGGTGACTTGTAAAGCTTTGTTGTTGTTTTTAGTGTAACTGAATCATTAGAATCAGTTCATTAAAAAAAGAATCGTTCAAAACTCCATGACCGAAGCACAGACTCTGAAATACTGAAATATGGCGGCAGGGGCTGTGATGCCGCTTGCTATTGCAGGTTTTCTGCAGGGTTGTCGCTAAATACACCAGGATTTTTAAGTCTTTTTAACTCATCTACAGTCCGGCATTGTTCGGTTGGATTCTTGCGTCGGACGTTGCGCTCATGACTCTTCCAGTGACGACACTCTGACCAATCAGCTCGCTTAGAACCTTCAGGTACTATCCCTGATGGAACAGCAAAAATAAGCAGTAAGAGTCGAGCCGAACCAACCATTTCTTAAACGGCACAGGTGGTTGTTGTACATCTTTTTACATACAGTACTGTGCTAAAGTCTCAGTACTACCAGAGTTGTTGTTTTCTATAATGATGTGACTGAAGTTGGTCTTATACGCAGTATATTAACAAGCTGTCACTGAGTTTAACTCATACACAACATGTGAATGTAACGCTCAAGCGTGTCTTGAACAAACCTGACGTAATAGGCAGATATATTCTCGACATGAAATATCTGAAATATATAGTAGCAAGAAAGGTCTCAACAATACCATTAATGAAGGTTCCACTCCACGTTTAAGAGAGCCGTGGTCAGGCTTTTGTTTTTGTTTTGGTAAAATGAGTTCTTTTTAAACTGCGTACATGTTTCCTCCCTCATCAGTTGACGTACACACCACTGCTTCCTCGACGGCGTCCACTCTGATCATCTTCTGTAGGCAAGGGTTTGTTTGCAGGGCCCTTTGGTGCTCGGCTGTGAGCGCGCCAAGCTGCGTGAAGTCACTTGGAGTGCAGTACTCGTTGCAGTACCAGGGGGAGCCCTTCCCGAGGGACATGTCACTGTAGAGCACACACCCTGAGTCTCTTTCATCACTGCTTCCTGGGTCTGAACTGAGGGTCAGATCTTCTGGAGCTGATGGTGGATTCATGGTGGCCACAGCGTACAGGAGGTCCAGGAGTGACTCATCACTGACCGGGTCACTTAAATTGTTGTATGCTCTGTCGTCCACCAGCGGGAGGTGAAAGCGTGGCTGACGGTCTTCCCCTGGGATGTCAGTGCACTTGATCAGGCCGTCGATTCGGAGCGAGGCCTCCGCCTTCTGCGTATCCACTGTGCGTTCCTGCGTTCTAACCCAGCGCTACAATTGAAATCACAGTTAAGAGAATTCTCATCAGATGAATATTCATGTCACCGGCTTAAAATTACCTTAAAATCCCCCTGGCAGTCACTGTACAGGGTGTGGAAATAGGGAGCTGGTGTTGGGATGGAGGCACTTTGCTTCCACCTGTAAGTGTACGGAGTAGATCATGTACAGTATGAAGTGTATGTGCTTCACTGTTGCTGTTTGTGGGTTTTAATACTGAGAGAGACAAGGAACTCTTACTTTTTAACAGGAACATAACACAGGAGTAAGATGACGATCGCCAACACACACAAGGGGACGAACACCTTCAGTTCAGATATGTTCGAGGAGAGATCTGTGCAGGGAAACACAACGGGGGGAAATTTAAGGAGAGCAAAGTTTATCCTCCACATGAGGGTTTGCCAGTCCATCACAGGGCCTGCAAATCTGCATGTTTTTGGACTCTGGGAGGAAACTGGAGAACCCTGTCATCATCGTCATGTTTCCTGAAGCGTAGATATGCTCACGTGTGACGGTTGACTCTGTCTTAAAGTGAACTTTGGAGGACCAGTCGCTCCACTGTCCTTTAAAGAAAGCCATGTTTGGACTGGATCGTACTCTGGCAGTGTACTCGGTGTCCGGCGCGAACTCCCCATCATCCACCCGATAGTTTGTCCTGTCTGTTTCAATGGTGTGTGAAATCATCTGGAACAAATGTCGGATCTGATTAAACTTTCAAGTGCAGTCCCTTTATTTGCAGATGAATGTATTAATCTTTGCATTTACAAGGTTCAGTTGGGTTAAAAGATGATTCAGTCAAGAATTGGATTGTAAATAATAATAATAAGTGATAAAAAAATTGATTTTTGATCGTCAGTTGGGGCCAATCCAGTACTTCTTTGTCTTTAATCCAAGTCAGAGCATCTTTCTAATCTGTGATGAACGTGTGTTCAGCATATCAACAGTGATGAAGTTGTATATTTAGTTTTTTTTGTCTGAGGCTTTAGACGTCACATTTATGAAAATAATAAACTAACTAATCTGAGAAATGATTGACAACAGTTTAGTTTAAATCTCCTAACTCATAATACCAGATTATACTCAGCAAATTAAATTAAAATACATCAGTGATTTTTTGGTTTTGGTTCACGACTGTATAACCATGTATAACTCACATTTATTTATTATACTTCTGTTAGATTTCTTTTAAATCCTTACCTACTTTAAAATTATTTTTTCACTTACTATATGGATTGTATTGGATTTTTCTATTTCTCTCAATTTTGTTTGTATTGGGTTGCATTTTTACAACAATAAGAATAAGAATAATACATTAAAAAATACAGTAATAGGAAGTATTATTATAGTAGTAGCTTGAATATATATATATATATATAAAATATGTGTGTGGGACAGAACTAAGCTATTATTATCTGGACACTACATATCATCCTCTTATTACCACATATTATCATTATAAAGATTTGAAATAAGATGATGTTCCTCCAACATTAACTCACAAAATATCACCATAAATCACCGCTGATGTCCGTGTATGTGACATCAAACGTGTAATCAACAAACCCTGCTGTTGCTGCTGTGATCTCGCGTCGTAAAGAAGTGAAGCTGATACTGGAAACTGTCGACCAGCGCGGTGTCGTGCTCGTGCTCCTCGTACGTGCTACTCCAGGTGAAGTGACGCTGGCTCGCGTTGTGGCCGACGCTGAGGCAGCACGGTGCATTCGGTTTGACTGAGGAGACACGACAGTGAAGACACACTGAGCTCTCTCTCTGTGTGTGTGTGTGTGTGTGTGTGTGTGCTCTCAGGGTCAAAGGTGTCACTCACTGTGTGTGAACGGCCTGTATGCTCCATCCAGCAGCTCGCAGGTCAAATCCCCGTCAGTTTGGTTGTGATAGAGTGAGATTCTATAAACGTCCGTGTCACTGAAGATCACTGAAGAATCCTCATCATCTGAGGTTTCCACAGAGCAGAAATGTCTGCCGTCCGTGTTTGTCAGCGGACACACAAACGTGTCACTGCGCGCGGAGGAGAAACACAATCATCACACATTGTTATTATTATTATTATTGTTAGAAGAAGAAATAAAAAAGAAGGGACTCACTTCTCATGTGTTTCTGTGATAGTCAGCCAGTACACGCTGCTGCTGCTGTTCTCTGATGGTGTGATGCTCACCGTGCAGTTGATGGTGAACAGATAATCGTTCACACACTGAAGATTGCGGTCGCCTGCAAGCAAATACCCACAACTGTTAATAATTAAAAACCATAACCCTAAAATGATCTCTACAGGTTTTTCTCCACAGTATTTCAGTATCACATCAATATCCGCCTCACTCCACTGGCCACCAGTTTGTTCGCTGAGGTCGGCTAACGTCCCAAAAACAAAGCTGAAGACCAGAGGGGACAGAGTTTTTGCAGTGGCAGCTCCTCGCCTCTGGTTTTATGTTTTTATTGTGGTATTTGATGTCATTCTGTACAGGACTTTGGTCAACCTGCACTCATGAAGCTTCTTCTGCCTCGTCTTCCTCGTCTGCGTAGTCACGGCGTGTCAGTGGCAATGTCGTGTGCAGCATTGAGTGTCCTTTGTCGATGGTTTTTTTCATGTTACAATGTTACAAACTACAGCTTTAATTTACGGTTAACCTTAAAGAACATGTTGTAAGGCTTTGGGAGTCTGAGACGAAAAGTGAAGAAAACAAACAAATACAGACACATAGACATCTAAAACACAGATGTCAGATAAAAAGAATGCGTACGCTTAAGTGAAAGTGCATTCATCATTTCTTCACCCGTTCATCAGTCTGCTATGTTTTCACCAAAATGCAAAAGTGCTTATTTGATTAAATGTGTGTTTAAAAGAATTTGAGATAAATTGCACATCGTCCTCACTTCATTCCAAGGAAACACAGTAAGCTGTATGCAATTTACTGTGTTTCCTTGCAATAAAGTATATTTGTATTTAAATGCAGAACATAATATTATTTGAAGAATAACTATAACCTGTGGTGAGATTTCCATGCAGACAGAAGACTTTAGCCGACATGAGCAGCAGCAGCAGCAGCAGCAGCTTCAGGCATGGTCGAGCAGAAGAGCGGTGAAACATCGTACCAGCACATCCAGGAATAACCTGACAAATGAACAGAGTAGAGCGAGGACAGTGATGTGACTCTCACGACAGTGGTTTGGAGAAGGTGAGGCTGCAGCGTAACACTGTGGTTTTCACTCTCCCAGCAGAGTCTGCACTGAGTTCCGGGCTTTTTTAAACTGCCCGTGTCCAAGTGGTTTAACACCATTTCACTGACAAACC
Organism: Solea senegalensis; assembly: GCF_019176455.1. NCBI lineage: Eukaryota > Metazoa > Chordata > Actinopteri > Pleuronectiformes > Soleidae > Solea > Solea senegalensis. Next base: position 2,609,116 of record NC_058041.1, read on the forward strand.
TTTTTTTGTTTCCTGCAAGCACATATACAATCAAAATGTTACTGCTACAACACCCTCAAAAGAAAAAGGTTGAGGGTATAAAACTTAGGCTTAAAAGGAGCAAGGATGAGTGAAGATAAGAATCATACAACTGCATACAAACAGAATGTAGACTGAAACTTCTCCTCTCTGTTAAATAAAGGTTCTAGTGAACGTCATAACAGTATTTGTGAAGATATTTCACAAACGTCCGATAAAAATTGTATTTATGATGCAAAATGAATCGTTCCATTAAACTAAACACACATAAATACCTTATTATTTCTTAATGCTAAGTCGGTGGGCTGCATGGAATCATTTGGAGGGCCGCAGGTTTGAGGTTTTAATCCTTTAATTAAAATAATAATAAACTGTGGTGCATTTAAATGCATTTCTATAATCTACATCCATCAAACAGGCACAGGGCACAGGAAGATGTTTATAGCAGCGCCGTTCACTGATTGATCGATAAGACGCTGAACCTGCACTCGATGAAGCTGAAAATACTTTGAAATTACTAAACTAAAATCTGCAGAATGGTGACTTATATATATATATATATATATATATATATATATATATATATATATATATATACATAAATCTATATATATGTATATTTGAAATACACAAAGAAAAATGACTCAAATGTTGTATAAATTCACTATTGCTTTTTCAATTCAGCCCAAGCATTGAACTGAATTAAATTATGAATTAAATGTACGTACATCTGTGGTTTGTTGCAGCATTATCAAAAATGGAATGTTTACCGTGTGAGGAATGGACTACTTTAAGCAAACTGGAGAGTTGACTGAAGAGTGTCGTGCAACGATTGCACCGGCGTGAAATCAGATTAATGGTGGTTGTGTGTTGTGGTGATTGAGTGAACCGATAAGAGCTGACAGTAAAGTTCCTGCCTTCCTGTGAGATTTGTGATGAGAGGAGGTCGTGGAGGAGAAAACAGAGACTGAGTCTGGTTAGTTCAGGTCTTATTAGTGCAACATTTGAATAGAAGGCACAGTGTGCAAAAGTTATGGCACCTTTTATTGGTTACTATGTTCCATTCCCTTCCAAGTGTGTTGGAGAACCATGAAGCCTTCAGAGCATCCATCCATCTTCTACCACTTTATCCTCCACATGAGGGTCGTGTCGGGCGCTGGCGTTCATCCCAGCTGACATAGAGTCTTCAATTTCTACCAAAATAAAAACGATTTCACCTAAATTTAAGTCTGTTTACTTATAGTCCAAGAAGACAACGTATTATTGAGGCACTGATATTCATTACTCGTGTCTTTTATATAGATTTGACATTAATATTTCACCTTTAATTCAGCTCTTAAAGGTAGAGGTGGTGAAAGGTTTTTTCTTCTGGATGGTGTGTGAAAAGCTAGAGATTTGGAATTAGAAGTCATGTGTTTGTCCTGTCCCACTCTCCGTGACTACAGTACTGTGGACCAGCTGGAGTTGTCTTTAAGGACATTTTCAGGTCCAGTCTGGAAGTCACAAACGTGTGGACTGTATAGTTCTTCTTTTGAAGATTGGATGCCTCTGATGTTTTGTTGAAAAGCAAGTGGAAATCTTCAAATTAGTGTCACGTAGGAGTCCAAGGACAAATGTTACTTTTAGTTTACTAAGAGTGAAGCTGCAGATGAAGAAACTGTGTCTCTCTGTGTGGTCGGATAACGCAGGTATCATTCTAATTTGGGTTTTGGTATCATATGTATCTTTGCACTTGAAATGTATTCTGCTTACCACAGAGCTTACATCAGTGGCCTATATATGTATGTGTGTATGTGTGTATATATATATATATATATATATATATATATATATATATATATATATGTGTGTAGTTTTTATATTGAGCAAGAGCACAAACCCTGATATCTGATAACCTGTTGCTGTTTCTTTGCAGTTTGCGTTGCTGAGGTAAAACAAAAAAAAACCTGTTTCCTTTCGTTGAGATAAAGACCTTGAGTAAACATTGGTCACATGACAAGACATGAAATGTGATTGATGAAGATCTGAGAACTTTGTTTACAGTTTATGTTCAAGGCCACACCCAAAATAAAGACAAACATTTCCCCAAAATACTAGATGGAAGATTAATTTGTATTTCTTTATTTATTTGGTTACATTTCACGGATTGACAGGGTGGTGCTGGTATGAAAATGTGATATGATGAGTTCAGATTAACCACATACATAGGAACTAAAACTCGCTGGCTCAGGTGTCCAGACGGAAGGAGTCACAGTGTCTTTCGCCCGCGAGATAACCGTTGTGTTTGTTTTCAGGCCACTTCCTGACGCAACATACTCAGGGACCACAAGTGTTGCTTTATTTAGTCTCTACAGTTAAAACAGTCTCAAACAGTTTTTGAAGATTGCCCGGCGTGTGCGAGTAAAGGTGCTCCTGGATTCACCTGTAGCCTCTGAGGAGGAGGAGGAGCAGCGCACATTGGCCGAGTTTGAGCCACTCATCTGCCGCAATGGAAGCCGGAAAGGAGCAGCGCACACAAGCCGAGTTCAAGTGACTCATGTGCTGCATTGGAGTCGGTAGAGGAGCTGCGCTCATGTGCCGGTTTGGTGTTCATCTCACTCAGGTATGTGTAGCGCGATTCAAGTGAAAAGATCATGTCTGCGTGCACATGCAGAGGCGATCCTAGACTCTAGGGGGAGGGAGGGGGAGGGGGATCCTCCTGTAACCGGTGCGGTGTTTGCGCGTGGTCTGCGTTGTGAAGAATCCCCCATAAGATGAATAAATATCTTTGGAGGAAGTCTGCGTTTAATTCTGACACGAGGCAAAATAAAAGAAACTCCCATCGCCACGTGAAACACAGGACATTGTGCCGTCTATAAAATAAACATACACTCTTAAATACCAAGTGGGCGCCCGGACTTTAAGGTTCCACATGACAACTTAAACTCCTGTGTCAAAAGTAAAATATAAAAATAAAAACTTTAATACATTTTGTGTAATATTATGACATGGAAATGAAAAATAAAATAAATAACTGATGTGTAATAAATTGCAGGACGTAACGAATATAATATAACAAATACACTCCCACCTCAGAAGGGGCCCCATTCAGGTTTTTTTTGATGTAGCAGTGGTGAGCTTCATGGATGTTCCACACACGAAACAGAATTCCCCCTGTGCAATCTTTTTTTTATTCTTAAAAAGTTTCTGTAAACACTTCATTCACAGGAAACACCCTGATTGTGTAGTTTAGAACACGTGGGATTACTAACCTAATCCAGAGACAGAGAATCAGTCTGCCGGCCCCTCCCCGCTCCAGAGGTGATATCATGTCCATGACCAGCCGTGATTCACCAGCAGAGACCACGGTAAACTCACAAGTCTAACTTGGAGCTCTGAATTATCCAACACACCTTGAAGTTCCCCGCAGATCGACTGAAGTCCCACTCCCAGGGTCCAGACAAGCACTGAGCGGCGATGCGATGGGTCGAACGGCACCGAGGGCCACACGCTCTGCGATGTGTTGAGTAAAAGAAGCCAGGGCCGCACCACAAACTCCTTTGGAGGCAGTCTCTGTTCAATTTCTGACAGAAAGTGGAAAAGACTGCAGTCAGACACATGTGGAGCCTCTCTTCCCTGACATGACAACAGGACGTAAAACATACCTGACAGAAAGTACATGAATCAGACGAAAATCACCAGTCACACATGTGGAGCCCCTAAAAGAAATGAAATGGCAACAAAATAAGTTTACATATGACAAGAAAATGGAAGATAACGTAGAAAACAAACTGCATCTCTTCTCTGATGTATCACAGCAGAGAGAATAGAAAGCTGCAACAACAAAAATGGACATAAACGTAAAACTGAAAACAGAAGTTCCACGTGTTCCACTGTCCGGTGAAACATTGGAGCCACATTTTACAAGATATGAAATTGGTATTGTCACATTTACAGCACCAGGTGTTGTTGTTGTTGAAAAAACTGCTTTATTCGCATTCACAAACTTGGAATATTGCTGACATTCTGAGGCAAAGATATGTTGTGAACTGACAAAATGTTGTTCTATAGACTTGGAATGGAGAGCTCTATTTTTTGTCGTTTATCAGTGCGCTACTCTGTGAATTATTAAAAAAAAAACATGCTATGAAGACATTCTTAACATGGCATCAGTGGGCAGCAGGAACAGCACAACAAAACATTATTGGATTCTACAAAAGCTACAGGATGAAATAATAAATAAATAAATAAATAACAGTCAAATAGGTCAATGATCAATTTAAAACAATTGAACAACCAGCTTCCCATTATATATGGCCAAAACATTTGTCCCACTCCAGCAATCCACCAGATTAAATGAAACCATTTTGGACTGCATTCAAATTATTATTATATTACGGCCTGGGATTGTGAGCTGGGATTAGACCATTATGAGACAAGGTTAGTTTTACCCTACTGATGATGTGTTATTGCAAGAGAAATAATCCAGATGGATTCACATTGCAATGAAATTGTAATCTAAAACTGTTCACATGTTCATTTCTAAACAAACAGTTAATGAATTCCAAGGGATCTACAGTACGTGAGGATGGTTCCTCAGATTTGAGGTTTTCTTGTAAGGATTTGAGATTTGAGTTTTTCTTGTTCCTTGGGAGTGAATGTAAAGCGAGAGTCGCCAGGCACGTCAGAACTGGTCACTCACAGGCCAGTTTGCTGTCAAAAGACGACAAGGCGATGGAGAAGGCCTGCACAGCACTCATGGGGTTCGTGTATTCCATGAGGAAGACATCGTTTGTCACGCGGCCAAACTGCATCACAATGTAATCTTCTGCGAAAGACAGAGAAGGAGAGCAGAAAAGCAGAAAATTACACATCTGCCGAGGTGTTATGACTATATAAACACGTTTGTCTGACTACAAATGGAGCTAGTCTTAGTCGGACTAACATACCTGGATAATACCATTTATAGTCTGATTATGTATACTCTTAGTCGGACTAACATACCTGGATAATGCGATTCATAGTCTGATTATGTATACTCTTAGTTGGACTATGATTCATAGTCTGATTATATATACTCTTGTCATGTTTGCCTACATGACAATTATACATTTGTACAGAATGCACAGTTCCAACACTTCCCACTGTTTGCAGAAAGATAAAATAGCGATGCAGTCTGAGTCGGTCCCAGCTTACCGTCTTCAGGGTGGATGAGCTGGAAGTTTTTGACAGAGGGCTGAATGATGCACCCGTGGAAGTTGAGCAGATAAATCTCCTTCTCTGCGTCCCAGGTTGGGGATTTGTTTATCAGAGTCACCTGTTCATCTGTGATGCTGCTCGTGCGGCAGCTCGGAAGAGTTTCCGTATCCTGAGGGGAAAACAAAATCACATTTCAGTTTCTTTTTCCTTACATCATTACAGGTCATTAGATTTTTTTGTCTGTTTTCCATCTCACATGCAGAGTGGACAATCTTTCGTCGTTGTCGAGCATTCTGGGGAAAACCACCGTCATTTTCCTCGGACCCTTGAAACCCAACACATTCTGCTTCTGAAACGCAGACAAAGAATTGTGTTACACGTTGAATTATTTTGTATACGATGTATTGTTTGGATTTACTGTATGTATAGTTGGACTCACGTAGGATATAGTTGCCAGCTTATGCCTCTGCGACTGGCAGTCACTGAAGGGGGTTTTCTCTGGGTTTTCTCCCGCGTCATAGAAGGTGAACTTTGTTCCCACAACATTAGACCTGACACAGATACGAGGTACATGAGGAAACTAAAACCTTCTCGTGAAATTATTATCTGATTCAATTAAAAACTGTGAAAACCAAGAAATCTGCATCACAAGTTCAATATTTCATACCGTAGTTTTCCCAAGTAACAATTTGTGTCTCTGGACAGATTTGTCGGGTCAGTGGAGATGAGGTAGTTGGACGCTGCGCACATCTTCTTTTGCCTGGCCGCCATCAGAAACACCTGAGTGAGTGTTGAAGGGGAGAGAGAGAGAGAGAGAGAAGGATAGATCAACTGAGGATAGTTGTATTATCTACTTTCACACTGACTCGGCTCAAATTTTAAACGTCACTCACCCTATTTCCATCCTCCTTCTCCAAGTGGAGACAGTAAATCACGTTAAAGCCTTTGATCACGCCGCTCCTGTCTCTGGTGATCCGGCACCGGATGGTTACGTCTCTCGGAGCTGGAGAGAAAGCAAACCTCTGTACATCCTCCATTGACACTGACGAAGTTGACTAAAAGGAGAAAGTAATCGAGATTTCAGCATATGTGACAGTTCAAACATGGAGTACAGTACAGAGTAGCTATCGGTCCAATACTAAAATATTGAATGCTTCGCTATGCGCAGACTGTAAACATGCAAATAAAAATCAGTAAAAGCATTTTAGCCAAGTCATGTTTGGGCTGTTTATTTCTTTTTGGGGAGAACAATATTTGTCACACAATTGGAGAATTTTGAATGTTGAAATGACTCGGCACAAATGTGTTGTTAAGAGCGTCATAGTTCATAAATAAATGGTCTGAAAATGACTGCGTCAAACTATTATCAGTATGGCATTGCAAATGAATGAACACTGACATGTAAACAATATAGTCAGTGGCTAATTTACATCTGTCATCACTGGGCATGTTTATTAAATAAGACACAAGTGCATACATTTAAAGATAACAACGTCCGATAAAGAAGAAGAAGCAACATAGGAAGTAGAGACCCCAAACTTCAGGTTTCAAGGTGATTAAGGCACCACAATGTAAAATTGACTGGTACATTGCCCTCATTCCTCTTGGATTTGTGAGGAAATGGACCTAGGTGTGTGTTTCCAGTGCATAGTTCCAGGAACTATAATACCAAGAACTTGATGGCTCGCAGGCCACCATTAAGGCACAGTTCCATTGCTGTGGTATAACCAGGGGAGCTTGTGTACATAAGCGTTGTTGATGATGTTTGAATGACCCACAGCCACAAAAAGCAGGTGGCTGTAATTTAACAGCCCATGCACCAAGATCACTGTTACTTACCACAGGATTTAGCAACTCAAAATGTGCTATATAACAATATAATAATGATATTATATATATTTATTATCCTTCTGTAGTTATCAAGGAAGTGGTGGAGTGATTGAACGTTCTTGAACTATCTGAAAGTACCACCCCGCAGTTAAGAAAATGCAGACCAGAATCAGATTTAAATCAGATATGAGCACAGTGGCTGGTTATCTGAACGTAGCTTGTTCGTTCCGCGTACTTGTGGTGGAAACTTAGTTCCTGGAAAAGACAGACCCCAGTCCCTGGTACTAGTTCCTGATGTGGGAGCGATATACAAACATACTGACACTACTATGATTAGAGATAAGGGATGTGGCAAAAAGTCCAATATCATGCATCCCTATTAGAGATGTTCACTTTGTTTGTGCTTTCTGCCACAAATTTAAATTAAAGAAAGCCAAAGGTGTGGCAAGTGTGACATAAAACGTGTGTATACAAAACAATCATTACTTAAGTGTTTAACCAGAGTCACTGTTGTTAAAGATGTACTCACGGAGAGAAAGGAGGTCCCAGAAGGGACCACCGTGTCCTCCTGAGCCACGGACTCGCAGAGCTCAGAGACCGACGATGACGTGACCCGTGACCCGCGTTCCTCGTCGATGTCGCTGAGGTCACATGTTGTTTTCTTTAGACTCGATACCCTCACCAGCGACTCGGTCTCCTGAGCCGAAGCCTCCAGCAAATGCATCCCTACAGAACAAGAGTACATTTTGAATATATAGCTCTGAGGAAGGTCAGAGAGCTGATGTCTTGATGATGATGATGATGATGATGTTACTTTTTAGTGTTTTGGTCGCCCTGTTTGTCTCCTTTGAATCCTCGGATTCTTTCACCTCGTCCTTTGTCTTTGTTGCCCTCTCTCTTTTCTCTTCATCTCTGTCAGTGTTGTTGTTCTGATCCACCTCTGACAAAGTAGTGATACATGAGCACACATGAACGACAACAAAAAAGAACTAAGCATGCGCACGCACACGCGTACCTGAGTTACGTCTGTGTTTTCTTTTTCTCCCATCTTTCCTCTTTCTTTTTTTTGTCTTCTTCTGATGATTCTCCTCTTCGCGCTTCACCTCAGAGTCTCTGACGATTTCCCCGTTCGTTTTCGTGGGCTTCACCTCAATCTTCCTGCAGTTTTTCATACTCCCCTCATGCTGTATGTTTTCATCCAGTGGGTCGGCAAACACTTCAATGTCCATGTTCTTTTTTGAGGGAGTAAATAGCAGTTTGCACTTGTTTTCTGCCTTCCTGTGTTCTTTTATATTTTGCTTTGTGATTTCATCCGGGGGGTCGTCGTGGGCGAGGTCAAACTGATCTGCAGTGTGAAAGCAAAGAGAAATACTTGAATTTAATCATGTTTCAGATGATTGGTTTTCAGAATTATTAATATTATTATTTTTTTTCTATACTGACTGCTGAGGGAAGTGCTGCTCCAGGATTGGTAGCGTAGAATTGAATCGGTGAGCCTCCTTTTTTCCATTTCCTTTTCATGAGTCTTCAAATTGAAATGATCCCGCCTCTTTTGCTGATTTTTCATAATGAGAGTTCGCTGTGACAGAATGTAAACAAGGTTTATTTCAAACTATAATCAAAAATGCCCCCACAATGAGGTCAGATGGTGACTATCCTGAATAACCGTCAGCTTCCATTAATGGCTTCAGTTTGATTTACTACCCTCTGAAGTCATTAAGGACAAAAATGTCCTCTTCCATAAAACTGCTATAAAACTTTACAGATTAATATCTTGTCCTACTTTTTTCTGTATAAATCCCTTAAACTTCAGCCCTGCTCAAAACTACCAAACATTCAATCATTTTGAGGATTTTAACCCTTTAAACGCCAGTTTGATTATTTGACGTCATATAATCAAAATATTTGTTATTTTACACTTTCGTTTTGAAATTCTGTGAAATATCTATAATTGTGATCTCATGCTGGAATATCGTGCTATAATTTTAAGCTCATATGACTTTTTTTTTTTTACTTTGAATGTTTTTCATTTTAGTTTGAGACCCCTGATATAACTAATTTTGATTTTGAGTTTTTTGCATCATGTAATCAAACTGGCATTTAAAGGGTTAAAATCCTGATAATTATTCAATAATTCAGTACTGTTCTGAGGAAGATGACAATAGATGTAGCCCCAAAAAAGCAGAATAAAATATGATATCAATATATAAGCTTTTTATCCTTTATGACTTAAAAGGGTTGTGAATTTTAAATCTGATGCTACTCAAAAACTAACCACAGGCAATACGTTTGGCTTGTCGACATATTCAAGACCCCATTCAAACTGACCTTTAAAGTGTTACAATCCTAATGATTGAATGTGTAGCAGTTTTGAGCAGGGCTGAATGTAAGATGATTGCAGAAAATAAAACTGAAAAAATATGAATCTGTAATGTTTTTATAACAGTTTTGGGAAGTGGACATTTTTGTCCTCTAATGACTTAAGAGTATGGTTGTTTTTCCCCCCAGTGTTCTATTGATCTTTTCAAACAAAATTGCAAATTCCAAAATTTGTCAAGAGAAAGACTTTCTTCCAGAATATTGGGCCATTTCCACTACACTAAATTTGCCCAATATGTTAATACTATTATTACTAGTATAAGTGATTATTTGATGATTGTGTAGAAGATTTTAACAGGACTCCACTGTGTTAACTCTAGGTCCATATTTCAACCGTTCTTTGTCAACAGTTCTTTTGGCATTTCTACCTTACTCATGTTTTAGATGAGATTAGTTCCTTAACCCTAAACAATTCTTTTTAATTTGTTCCACTTCACCCATGTCTCAGAGAACTGGGGATAGTTCCTTAACCTAAAGTTTGCTGCTGTCTCACTTTAAATTTACTGGCCTTCCCTCATCCCAATATGTCTCCACAGACACACAGTCTCATGTGGAGCTGAGACTTAAGCAGAACAGTGAACTAATTTGACAGTGGTTTGAATGTAACACACATTTGTTTGTATTGAACATTTGAACACACAACAGCTTTAACTACAGAATATCCAATTAAAAAAATTCTCTTAACACTGGTGTGAAGTCACTCCCATTTCCCACTTAGGAGGCACTAGGAGTTCACAATGTAACCTTATCCCATATGCATTTTAATTATTGTACAGGTTTGAAATCCTTGTTTGTTTACCTGGCGGTTCACCCTCTCTCTGAAGCTGTGGGAATCCATGATTAAGCAAAAAAAAAAAAAAAAATCACTTTTGTTCCTGTCTCTGAAGGTTCTGAGTCATTCCTTGTGTAGCGTCTTCCTTCAGCACTTGTAATGTCGACTTACATAATAATGCCAAATACAACGCTAGCTCTGCCTTTGATGTGCACATATGACAAGTGAAAATTCCGGATGCAAAAGGTGACACGGTTGGGTGCATCATCATAATCATCATCATCAGTGGGGATTTTGATGACGAAACATCTGAGGATTATTCATTCATTCCATTAAACCCCTCCCTGTCACCCTCCCCCTCTAAAATAACTATTTTCAACTGAAAAGGAAACCAAAATACATAAAACTCACAGAAAACATAGTGTGGTGCGAGTATACAGAATCACTCATCACTTTTTGGTGTTTGTCAGCAAACACAATGACTTGCTGCACAACGAAAGTCTGGAATAAGGGATATTAGTAAATAAAATTTGGTATAGCATCCATTCATCCATATTCTACTACTTATACGGGGTCAGGTCGGGTCCCCGGGGGCAGCAGCTTGAGCAGAGAAGCTTTTTCCTTTCCCGGTGGATTCCTAAAGCGTTCCCAGGCCACCTGAGAGTCTCCAGCGAGCCCTGAGTCGTCACACATCCTGAATCTCGACTTCTCTGAATGTTTTGGTTTAGAGTTAATATGGGTCATCGTGTCCCAGCTTTTTGGATAAGACAGACCTTGAGAGTCTCCACTCGTTTAGACATAACTTGTGTTGTCGTAGACTGTTGTCATCTCTGGTCGGTTGATGGTGATAGTTTCATGGCAGTTGGCATCCATAATGGTCTTTTAAAACATCCTACTTGACTCGATTCAGACAGAATTAAAGCCACTGAGTTGTTAAAAATGATTTAAATGTTTATTTAGAAAATAATTGACTCATATACACAAGCCCCTCGTTTATCCATGTTTTAAAACTAATGTCTTTGCTTGTTTGTTTAGGTATTGGTTTACTATAATGTCACAGATTCAGGATTAAAAAAAGACAATGAGAAAACGCAAGACAGTCTTCTGTTACTCTTGTACGTGTGTGTGTGTGTGTGTTCACACCGCTGCTTTCATATCTGTATACATGTTTGTTTACTGGAAAGTTGTTGTTTTTTTAGTCACCCCGGTCATAATAGTCTTCAAGGCGACTTCTTCATCTCCGGCAGAGATGTACTGCTGCTCTCCACAGTTTGAAGTCCTTTATCATGGTTCTCATCTCCTCGGTGTCGGCCTTCCTTATCGCCGTTCAATCACAGTTCAAAGTACTTGCATAATATAACGATGGCGCATACACGTAATCTTAGCTCCGCTTTGATCTGTATCTTTGATGTGAATGTTTATTCATTTTCTTCTAATAATATTTTTCCCAGCACTAAGAGGTGTAATGCTGTCCTCTACTCTATTGAACAATATTACATTTGTATGGTTTTGTCAGTGTGTCACTGTTTATTATTTCCTCAAGATTTACAAAGCACATGTAACACAATTGTTAGGTTTTTAACTGTCAGGCTTCAATTTAATATACTACCTTCTTAAGTCATTAAGGACAAAAATGTCCACTTCCAAAAACTGTAAAACATTAGATTTTCTTTTTTTTGCATAAATCTCAAACAATTTCACCCCTGCTCAACACTGCCACATATTTAATCATTTTGGGGATTTTAACTCTTTGAATGCCAGTTTGATTATTAGATGTCACTGTTGTTATTCATGAAAGCACAAAAAAATGAGGGTGGCTGGGGGATTTAAAACAATTATTAGTTTTGTAATGAATTATTAGTTAGTTTTTGTGTAGTAATAGATTTAAAATGCACTATCCTCTTAAGCAGAAGTAACACATGTTCTCATTGCTGTAATCCTCAGGCTTCAATTTAATTTACTACCCTCATCAAGTCCAGTCATTAAGGACCAAAATGTCCACTTAAAAAAACAGCTATAAAATATTTTTCTGCTGTGTGAATTGGACATTTTTATCCTCTAATGACTTAAGTGTATGGTCACTTTTTCCCCACAGTGTTCTATTGATCTATTAGAAAAATTAAAAATTATATTTAAATTTGAATTCCAAAATCTGTCAAGAGACTTTCTTACAAAACAATTGTGTCATATGCACTAACAGCCAAAATGATGGCCAGATCAGGAAGAAAATGGACAAAACAGGTTTATTATTATAGAAAGTCAAACAGAAATAACAGTAGTAACAAATAATGCTGAAACATGGCAAATAAAAGTCAAAGTTATACCTGTGATTCCCACAGATTGGGTCGTCAGAGATTTGTTTTGGTTCCCCAAACAAATTTGCCATTTGGTGAAGAATTATGTGTATATGTTTCAAATAACTCATTTACCAAACATCTCTTGGAAATTATGTGTGTACCAACTAAAAATGATGTTAGGTGTTACGACCACGGATTTGACCATAAATTAGTTATATCGTGATTTAGGTTACGATAGTTTGTTGTCTTTAAAAACTGGGTCTCCGTATAGAAAGTTTGTGAAAAACCTTACACAGCTGTCTCATTAAGTATTGCACGATTCCTTTACACACCTCACAAAAAACATTACTGTGGCCTAACTTGCATTACTACCACTATATAAAACAATAAAACAAGTATGCAAACTGCCACAGATCTGGCATCTTTAAGCACTTGTGGCACACCAGCAGGAGTCACTCACAGGCCAGTTTGCCATCAAAGGACGACAGAGTTATGGCAAAGGCTTGCAGGGCACACATGGGGAAACTGTAATCCATCGAGAAGACGTCCTCTGCCACGCGACCAAACTGCATCACTATGTAATCATCTGGGACAGACAACAGGGAGGAAACAGAGGGAGAGCATGGATGACAAAGACCAAGACAGAAATGTATTCATATTTATTTGGAGAATAAGTCGTGGGTTATTATCGTACCATTGTCAGGGTGGATGATCTGGAAGTTTTTGACAGAGGCCTGAGTAACACGCCCGTGGAAGTTGAGCACATAAGACTGAGTCTGTTCATTCCAGCTCGGGGATTTGTTTACCAGCGTCACCAGTTTGTCCGTGTTGCCGTTTGCTTGGCGACTCAGAAGAGTTTCCAGGTCCTGAAGAAAAATTCAAAGTATTTCAAAGTTTCCCTACAGGGCTGGGTATTGAACTTTGATACTTCTGTGGTATTGAATATCAAAACATTACACAAGTGTTCACTCATATGTGCTATACTTCAATTATTTGTGACTACATGGTGTTCTGTGTCCTTTCAACACTAAACAAAAGCAGTGATACTCAGGGAAACTAACAAAAAGAGCCTCTGTAAACAGATGATGGTGGAAAAACATATTTCCAAACCATCCACTAAGTCTCAGATTCAAAAATTACAATAAACAACAGGAGTCACTGAAAAGGGGGACAGACACAAACTCAAAGGCTGGCCACTAAACAACCTAAAAACCATCAGAGATCTCCTTCTATCAGATAAGTTAATCAGCCTCAGCTGTGCTAATTAGCCCAAGCTGCGGTCAACTAATCACAGGTGCAGACCACAGTTGTCCTGTGAATGTTTTTCATTTCATTTCATTTACATTACATTTACAACATCAGGTTCTATCAAAGACCTGAAACTAGTTATTGAGACTTTAACTACGTTTACTGATGTAAGAAATAAGCCAATTTTTCCACACTTTTGTGTGTATGGTCTATGGGTCATGAGGCCAGCCCTTTCCCTACATTATCACAGGTTACATAATAGGCCAGGCTGTTTTTAAATCATACATTATTTGGTTGAATGGACACTCTATCGTCATTCTCCAGCATGCCGGGGATGATCACTGTCATTTTCCGTGGACCCTTGAAGCCCAGCACATTTGTCTCCTGGAACGTGATAAGCAAAATCAGAAGCAGTTTTGAATTGTTTTATATACAGTTTGTTGTACTTTGGGATATATATGGATGGTCCTGTATGCGCGTATGTTTGGACTCACGTAGCAAATTGCTGCCAGCTCTTGCCGCACCGATTCACACTCTTTGATAAAGGGCTTCTTCTCTGGGTTTTCTCCTCCGTCGTAGACGGTGAACTTTGTTCCCAGAATATTGGACCTGAAGCAGATTGTTTGTTGCAGTATGTTCATGTCTAAGGCTGGGTATTGATTAAAAATGTTCCGTACAGTATCAAAGTTGATAATCCGGACTTCCTGAATAACATAGATATATATATTTTATCTTATTACACATTATGATAAAATTATCAGATAGGATGCATCAATTCACATTAATTCAATAAGATCAATAAGATCATAAAAAAACATGTGGATTCTATTAATTGTCCCCTATTTTGATAAACAAATCGGTTTTAGTGTTTGTTTGTTTTCTTAATAATTAAAACAACCTTTCTAATTTTCCTGCTTCTTCAAGACCTAATAATTCATCAGGGTTCAGGAAAGTCGTGAAAAACAGAAGGAAATGATAAACGTGTCTGACCGTAGTTTTCCGATGTAGCAGTTTGTGTCTCTGGACAAGTTTGTTGGGTCAGTGGAGATGAGGTAGTTGGATGTTTTGCACTTCTTCCTCTTCCTGCCCGCCATCAGAAACACCTGAGCGGTAGCACAGCGACAAAAGCCGTGACATCTCAAGCAAAGGATCATTGTTGTTATTTACACGCTCACTGATCTGATAAAAAAAAAAACTGACCCTCTTGCCATCCTCCTTCTCCATGTGGAGGTAGTAAGTCGGGTAAATGCCCTTCTCCATTCCTCTCCTGTCTCTGGTGACCCTGCACTGGATGGTCACATCTCTGGGAGCAGGATGCAAAGCAAACTTCTCTAGATCCTCCACTGACATTGGGGAGGTTGACTGTATTGAGAAACAACAAAAATAACAATAATAATAATAATGATGACATTAGTGTATGCAGCTTATTTTTCTTTAACAGTGCAATATACTAATATGCTAATTCTCACCCTTTTGTTAGATCTCGTAATCAAACTGGCATTCAAAGGGTTAAAATCCTAAAAATGATTAAATGTTTGGTAGTGTTGAGCAGGGGGTGAAATTGTTTAAGATTTACGCAGAAAAAAAATATGAATCTGTGTAATGTTTTTACAGTTTTTGGAAGTGGACATTTTTGACCTTAATGACTTGAGAGGGTAGTATATTAAACTGAATCCTGACAGTTAAAAACTTATTTCTGCTTTAGGGTATTATTATGATTACTAATCATAATCATAACAGTAATAATAATAATAACAGTGCTATATACTAAACAATTCTCACCCTTTTGTTAGATTCACTGTCCGAGGATGAATTCTCCCTGTAATTGGAGTTCAGTGAAACTAGACTTGGAGTAGTTTCGTCTACTTTATTCGTCTTTTTTCCCTTTCTCTCCTTTTCTCTGACTTCTTCATCTTTGCTCTCGTCACTTATTTGGCACCGGGCTGTGGAGAGGAAGGAAAAAATCAGCTGAACTGTTTGATGAGAGAAAGCGTCAGTCCAGATGATTCATTGCCCACTTGTGTCCAGTTGTTTTTTCCTCTTAGATGAGGGAAGGACCGGCCTCTGGGGCTTGTCGTTCTCCTCGTCATCGTCGCTGTGGTCATGTTTTTGTTTCTTTGGACTTTCCTCCTCCATCACTGACAGTGTCTCGTGAATCACAGCCTCCTCTAAAGGCGACTCTGCAACAGAGGGGATGCTGGATTTTTAATAAAGGTCACTGTGAGTCACTGACAAATGGCAAAGTCGATATTACTACTGTATGTTACTTTATGTTACTTTTTGTTTTTTTGGTTGCCTTGTTTGTCTTCTTTGCGCCTTCAGATTCTTTCCCTTTGTCCTTTGTCTTGGTTTTTTTCTCTCTTTTCTCCTCGTCTTCTTCTCTTTCTTTGTTCTGATCCATCTCTGAGAAAGTGGTGATACATTTACATTAGTGACGTCACCCATGAGGGCAGGTGAATGAATAAGGATTGAGAAAGGTGAAGCATGTGTGACCTTTGACCCATGTTGACTGACACATTATGTGTGTACATATTTTATTTTGTCAGCATTGTAATTTGTAAAGGTTTGTCTTTAATTAAAAACAATTCATGTGAGATTTGTGTCCCCTTGTCCTTTTTGCACGACACAAGAAAGAACCCCGATTTTAAACAAGCTACTGTTTTTACATTTTTAGACCAGTACTTTTACTTGAGTAGAATATTTTTAGTAGTCTTTCTTTCCACCTCTGCTGTAAATCAAGTGAAATGGAGTCTCCTTTTCATTGACCAGCGAAGTTTCCCCCTGGTGGTTATTCAGTATTTTCATACTTCAAGTTGGCTTCAGAGAGGACACTGGAAAGAACTGAACATGTACTCACACACAGACGTGTACCTGTGTTTCGTTTAGGTTTTTCCTTTTTCACGTCTTTCTTCCTTGTCTTTTTCCCCTCCGCCTGAGCATCGTCCTCTAGTTCACACGTCGCCTCGGACTCTTTGTCCACGTCTGTGTCCATTGCTCTGGGAGTGCAGGGCGTCTCTGGGGGCAGCTCCTCCAGTGTCATGTTTGCCGTTGTGTTGCATTCGCCCAGTGTGATTTCATCCAGCGGGTTATCGTGAGCGTGCTCCACTTGATCTGCGGCACGAAAACAAACATTTTATTTAGTGCATAAAAATCATTCAAAGGTTTTGGTGATGTTCCAGATTACGGCCTGCAGCATCTACAGAATAATGTCTTCTAATATTCTCATACTGACCGCTGAGAGACGTGCTGCTGAGGGATTGGCTGATTAACAGCAGGGTCTCATCAGAGCACACGGCTTTGTGCTTGGTTTTCTTTGGGCGACTCTCCCGAGTGGCCGTCACCATTTGGGTGTCGGCCCTCTTCTTCTGCTGCTTCTTCATCAGGAGGGTTCGCTGTGACACGAAGAAAATTTGGATTTAGATTTTAATCCAAATGGCCAAACGCAAGATTTACACAGTTTACAGTGTACATAAACAGCTCGATGTGTATTATAAATAAACTTAACTTGGTCATTTGTACACTACTATATTTAACTTTTCACTGCAAGTTGTGAAAGAAACAACTGATAACAATTAGATTAGATTTTATTGATCCCACACTGGGGGAAATTCACACGTTGCCGCAGTTAAAGGGACAGAATAGAAATACAAAAATTGTAGTGCAAAGTATAAAACAAGACGAACAAAAGTAGACATTTCTATTTACATTATGTCATATGTGCTTCATTGTCTTATTTAATGCTATAATTAGTAGAAGTATTTATGTAAAATACAGCTACTACTGTAGAAGTGAGTATTTCTACAGGATGTACCTTACTCATGGATATTAATCTGTTGCTCACACACTGTGTAGTGTAAATAAGTCTGACTTACATGACAATTGGTTTTGACGCAGGTAGCCATGACCTCATGGCTCTTTAAGAAAGGAGCTATTACTATTCTCATGCTTTGCCTCAATTTGAACCACTTACCAAAGCAGGAATAAGCTCCTTGCTCTGTTCAACTGACTCTGACAGTCGATAAAGATCTAGAACTTCCTCAATAACCTTAAACGTCACCCTTTTAGAAAAGCATGTTAAATGATTTTTACCTGGTTGTCCAGCTTCAGCTGTCTCACGTCGGGTTCCTCCATGTTTAAGCAAAGCTAAACACAAGGTCATCTGAAGAAAATGAAGGATGTTCAACTATAAAAAAGGCTTCTCAAAAACACACACACACACAGTGAGCCATTAAAATGGAAGCGGGTGTTTGGTTGTCCCACCCTGTGCCGTCTGACAGTCTGTCCACCTGCATGTGGCAGAAGGCAAAGTGGATTAAAAGGGGGATAATGTTCTTAAAGTGAGCTGCACAGCTCAGCCACTGACTGTGGAGAAGCGACAAAGGGCCTGTGTAGCATTTCAGTGTAAGGTTGTGCTTTTGCTCTCGTCGCTGGAGTTGAAATGATCAGAACTTTCTCCAAATAAGAGAAATAAGTGTATGTTGAATAAACATTCAACATACACTATAGATTCATTGTTTATAAAATGTACGCTGTGTACAGTTGAATTTCCTTCACAAAATATAAAAAAAAGAAACAGAGTGAAAAAAATCCATCGTCCTCAATTCCATTACCAAATATAATGTTTATGTAGTAAAAGGCAAAGCAAGACAAAAAAAATAATGTTCTTAAAAAAAATGTTTTATTTGTTCTGTAAAATGTATGTGATTCTCACCACATTTGTGTCTTTATTGCATATGTGTATTTCATGCATTAAATCATATTTTTTCTTTAATAAATAGCAAACAAATACAAACAAAGTAAAAACAATGAATAAAATAACAAAAGAACAGCAAGATAAAAAAACCAACAACAAATTAAAAAATAATAATAATAAACACATAGCAGATTTGTGTATTGTAGTTCCTGGTTCTTGTTGTTGTCAAGGACTATATATATATGTGTGTGTGTATGTATGTATATGTATGTATATATATATATATATATATATATCAATAAAAAGGCATCTTCAACTGTATTCTAGCTGTAATCATTTCCATAAATAACACATTATATATGTCTAGTTTTTTTCAGCAATTAAAAGTAGGATTTTTCTTCACTGTAATCCCCAAAGAAAAAAACTCTTAATATTACATTCTATGTTTTATGTATTATAATAATTAATTAATATTTGATCTGCTTGCTTTATAACAATTCCCCAGTTACTCTGTAAGAGACAAAATAGTGATGAAAATAAAATATTGACACATGTAAATTTGCAAGACATCTACAGTACCTGTCTAACTACTGTGTATTTTATAATTGTAACATTATGACAATTATAATTACACAAACATGCAGCATCATGTCAACAGCTTGAAAACAAACGCTTCTACTTCACTTCCTTTTGCGTTTCTGCGTTTGTTTACAGCAACATAATCACTTTGCCTCTGTGTCTCCATCACTTACTCACCCTGACAAACAATCAGCAGCAGCAGCAGCAGCAGCCTCCATCACAAGGTGCTGCAAAACTTCCTCCTCATCATCAGACACAACATATACAGTATCATCCAGGTTACATTCAAATAAAATCACAAAAAAGACTCGCACAGGAGCGACTCATCCAGGCTTTTATCGTTTTCGTTTATCTCGTTGCTATGGTTACAGAGAACGTAAACGTGTAGTTCTCCTCCTCCTTCTTCTTCTTCTTTTTCTTCTTCTTCTTCTTCCCATAGTATCCAGCAGACTGTGGCACTGAGAGGTGCAATGCTGCCCCCCACAGTTTTTAAGTTGTTAGAACACCTGTCATAAAAAACGAGAAAACATTTATTTATATTTTTAGAAAACAACATTTTATGTTAAATATTTGGCCAGATAACACAACTGAATTCATGTTATACCTACATTTGAGCCTGGCTCACTGAGAAGTCTGAAATTAATCATAAAAGCACAAACAGTCAACCACTCAAACAGATTTTTCTGTTCAGGAATGCAAGTAAATAACTTTAAATCATTTTGACATCTTAATCGAGATAACGTGCTTTACTATTTTTTATTTTTTTTTTTTTTTGTAAAAGAGTAAATTCATGTACAACAATGATAATTACATTTTATTATATTTTAAATATAATTTCGCTTAACATTTATCTCATATTATTATTTATTCACTTGTTTATTTTGCAAATACTGTTCATTATCTCCAACATCGGCAAAAACAATAACGTATTTTTAAAATTTTATTATTTACTGCTTTTTTAACTATTTAGAGTTTAATCACATCTGTAGTTTTATTTTGTTGGGCGATTATGTAACCGGAAAAGGAAAGGAAAACCGCGAGATCGCGTTGCTAGGATACGATTTAGCCAAACAGGAAGTGCTACTTTGAAGTGTATTTTTCGGCAATGTAAAGGTCTCGTGTTTTTTTGTTTGTTTGTGTTTTTCCTCCTTAGATGAAAGGCATTGTGTACATGTTTTTGTTTATGATAGAATTAAGAATGATTCAAGTTAGAAGGAAAAAGAAGGAATTCTAGGAGAAGAAGTAAAGAAAAGGAAACAAAACAGAAGCAAATCTGCTTTTGCTATAAAATTCTGCAGTTTGTTCACTTTGTTGTAAATAAATCCTCAACAAAAATGGACCCGAGAATAACGGTAAACATTCATCATTAACATTAATACTTTGTATAAACATGCATTAATGCTGCATAAACATTAATGCTTTGTATTGAGATTTTTGAATAGATTTTAATTCTTTTAAACCAGGTACCATGTGCTCTCAAAGCTAAAGTCATGCTGTGGTGAGTGAGTGCTGTAAACTTCAATTTATTTACATATTTGCTGCTTTACTTCACAAAAAAGTATTTTCCCTGATTTTTGTACAGGACCGATGTGAGCTACCACGACATGGAGGAGATTGACAAAGTGCATTCCATGCCTGATTTGGAGCGGTGCGTGTTTAAAACCTACAAATACACATACACACAGAGTTCGACTTCATTTTTTTTTCACACTCCTCCCCCTCCTCTTCCTCTCCTTCTTCTTCCTCAGTGTTTTATGCAGCGTGTTGAGGATCGACCTGGCGGAACCTAAGAGAGGAGTTCTGCTGGAGTTGTTTGTCCAGACTGTGCTTTTCTGCAGAGAGAACCACTTCAAAAAGGAACAAACGTCTGCTCTGCTCTCCATCATCAAGTCCATCCATGAGGCTAACATAGGTATGAGTCGTCACTGCTGTTTGGAAATCCTCTGCAGCTGACACATACACACCAGCACAGTTTATTTACACAACTCACAGAAGTGCACAAATATTTAAATAAGTGGGTCACAGATGAGGGGGGGAGGGCAGTTATTTTGAATGACGCACACTTTCCAGTGTGACAGTAGGCAGCATTAATAGAATATATATGTATATATATGTATTAGTTGATTTAAAGGTAAAACATTTACATGTTCTGTAACGTCATGACTTTTTCTCTCTCTCTCTCCTCTCTTGCAGAAACTCCACTCAACAACATGAAACAGTGTTTCAAATACAGCAATGAGCTTCTGCTCCGTCACTCCGTCAGGGTGCGTAAAAATAAGTGTTTTCCACTCACAGTAGTATTTTATCACGTATTCACGTATGTGTTTTTAATGAAAAGATTACATTTGCATCATGAATCAGGCCGTTTGAGATCTTTTACACGTCGATGTCTCCGTCCTCTACAGCGACCTCCGTTCAGCATCAGCCTCTTCAACTCGACAGAGGCAGACTGTGTCCTCAAGTACATCCATCACAGCTACATGAGACACTGTAAACTCTACAAGTACATCTTCACTCCACAGGCAAGAGCACAACATACACATACTGTTCGTTATACTCGGGTTGTTGTTTTAAGAAGAAGATGAAGCTCCTGCTCAGCATCTTTGTTTTTCTTTTGTTTTTACAGGTTAAACTTGATATGACTTTCACTTACAATGAGACCGAGGGTCATGAGGACAGTTCTGATTCAGGTAACAATGACAAATGGCAATTCTGATGTCTTCCTCTTGGTTTTTGAAGCCCCAACTTTCTTTGCACTTGAATTCAGTGTTGTTTTACAGTTACTTTTTTTTATTTTTGCTTTATGCTTTGTGAAAATGTGATTAAAGATGAAGCTGCACAAGAGACGGACAACGCTGCAGCGACACCGGAAACATCCAACAGAGACCAAGAGGAAGCCGCAGTCGGTAGGATAACAAATTAATAGCAGCACTCGTAGGTGTAACTGTGCGAGCAAGCCTCGCTTTCTTAACTGCATCCTTTCGTCGCCTTCAGGTCACAAATCGGAGCTGAGGGCACTGATAGAGAAGGAGGTCAGGGAGCAGATGACGCTCGCGTCTCGACAACTGGACGAGAGGATGAAAGAGATTGCAAATCAGCACAAAAAAACTGTAGATCCTCTGCAGTCCGCCCACAAGGCCAAAAAGTAATTAATGTCCGTACAGTAATCACACACTCACGAGATAACTCAGACTGAAATTTGTTTTAATTGTCAATAAATCTGCATATACGTCAAATACAGCAATGATGATGATGATTTTTGTATTTTGTGTAGTTGCAGTTCATTTCTCTGGAAACATGTCATTATTAAACTGAGGAATGGAGTAAGTAGGGAATGGGGTTCAAGTCGGAGATGCAGTCGCAAGTGGTCTTTACAGTTAGTAAAAGTGTGTTCCCCTATTGAGGAATGTCGGCATGCATGAGGGCTAAATGATTTTTCCGCCCAAAAACATTTACAGTACGGGACATAAATGTTTCATGCACGTCTTACGCAAGTCCTTCATAATACTGAAGGAGCTCATTCACATAATAATCTATTAAATATTTAATCACAGTGCTTTAACGTCCACTTCAGCCACAAAGTGCTTGGAAAGGCATCCTGTCCTCAGCTGTCACTGACGATCAACATATACTGCATATAATGTTCCCTCCCGTCACATGTGATAGGTTTTATTTGTAATGAGTTTCAAAACAGCCACACATTCATGTCACTACAGACAGATAAGGAGTATGGGGTCGTACATGCTCGATGTGCCTTCCTGTACGGAACTCGGGTGCCTCGGCTCCTGAGTTCCTCATCTTCAAATTAAAACACAGTAACTAAAATCTGTAAAAACACACACAAAAAACTGACTTTGCTGCACTTGAAAAATAATGGGTGGATAAAAATCAAGTTGGTGAGGATTGAGGTTGACCTTTTTTTTATGTTTCAAAGTCCTCCAGGCCCAGCAGCATGACCTTTGCCGTGTTCTGAAAGAGGGCGGCTCTGTTCTGCTGCTCCCCTTTCTTCACCCAGTGGCCGTAGATACGGAAGGCGCAGCCGTCGATGAGTTTGCGCACGCCCCGGATGGAGTAAGGATCTCTGGTGAGCACCTCCCGCGTCAGAGGGCGGGCTCTGCGGTAGCGGCCATAGATTCTGATACAGGCCAGTACGGCGACAATCAGCACCTGGGGAAAGAAGGCTTATTTTTAACCCGACATTTGTAATAGACATTTGTATTATTCGATATTTTTAGTTTTAAAATCCTTTCAACTCAACATTGCGACTCACCCTAAATGTCTTTCTGGGAATGAAGAGCCGCACGTCCTCCTTCTGGTACTGTCTGAAGAAGGAATGTGCTAAGGCTTGCTCAGCGGTGAGACGGAGAGCTGGGTCCAACACCAGCAGTCTGGATATCTGGGTAGTAAAATGGTATGTCTTTGAATTTCCATATTTCCCAAGTCCATGTAACCATGGAATGCAACTCTTACCAGTGCTTTTCGATTATGGAATCAAATGAATACAAAGACTTTTAGATTTATTTGATCATTTCAAATCTAAAGAAGTTTGTATTAAGGATTGGGCAGATGAATAAACCCGGCTGTAGTTTTTAACATGTACAAACTAAATGACACAGACAGAGAAATTGTGTGAAACAGAGAAGCAGCAGAATTCTTTTCTCACCATCTCTCAGTAGAGCTGCAGCTTCAAATACTCGATCTTCAGGCTTCATTTTAAATTGCATATGCCACACAGTGATAGTTGGCTGTTTTTTAAAAGTGCATCACCAACTGACGTCCTACAATAACCAGCCCTAACATTAACTTCTGCAGTCAACACAGATTATCCACTCACCAGATCTTTCACAGTGTCGGACCTGTCGTCCCACTCCGGGGAGCTGAACTGATAGCGACCCTCCATGATCATTCTCAGCATCAGCATCTGTTTGCGATGCCAGAACGGTGGAGAGCCGGCAAGTAACGTGAAAAGGATCACTCCACATGCCCAGCTTTAATAAAACAAGTTAAAAAATAAATAAATAAAGAGAAATAAAAGTGAGCTGAACACATGGGATGACACATGGGATTGAGAGACTCACAGGTCGACCTCCTGGCCATAGCCTGGGTGCATTTCATCCATGGAACATTTCAGTATTTCAGGGGCCAAATAACCAGGTGTCCCGCAGAGCTCTAAAAGACAACAGATATGTTTAAACCTTGGTCTGAGCAAATGACAATGACATGACCACATAGGTGTGACTGACACTGATCTACAGCACCTCTAAGTTTCTCTCCAGGCTGTAGCTGCACTGAGAAACCAAAGTCGGAGAGTTTGATGTGACCCTGATCATCCAGGAGAATGTTTTCTGGTTTCAGGTCCCGGTGAACGATGTTGAGGGAGTGAAGGTAGCGCACTGCTTCCAGCAGAGCGCGCATTATACTCCTGCAGTTAAAAAGCAACAGGTTTTTGCAAAAATACACCCATTGACCATGTTTAAAAGCATGATGATGTCTAGTGGGAATTTTGAATTCATGTCTGGTACATGTCACCTCTGACATGAGATGTGAGGGATGGTCAAACTTTCATCTCATAAGCATAGATCTTAAATCACTCAATTTATACTCCAAATATTTTAGAAAACCCTAAAAACATGGATTTTTTACTTAATTTAAATGAAAACACTTTAAAAGGGTGGAAACTGCACAACATCATTTAAGACTTAAACCCTCAAATCACTATAAATGCCTGGTATATATTGTTACTGCATGCATTTCTACTTTTTGTAATTTATTTTTGGCCTTGTGCTGCTGTATCAATTTTGGATTCCCTCACAAAGGTACACGTAATCTCATCTTAAAGCCCTTCAATCAGTCGGTTAAATTTAGCTGATGCTGGAGCTCACCTGGTTTCTTTTTCACTCAGAGTAACTTTTTCTGTGAGGTAGTCAAACAGCTCTCCTCGCCTCATGCTAAAAAGGAAAACCAACATTAATGTTTTAGGAAAGAATCAGAAAAAGCTGTGGTACTTTTGCAATTTAACTTCATACTCACAGGTCAAACACTAAAAATATGAAGGTTGTGGATTCATAGGAATCGATGAGTGTAACTAATGAGGAAACAGAGACGCATACAAAAAAGTTACCTCACATTAAAGAACCAAACATTCTAATGCCTTGCAATCCAAAAGAGTCGAATGCCAACATACTGATGGAGGGTTGTCCCTTCACCATGTTCAGGACCTGGATCTCCTTCAGTGTGGAGGATTTCACCTCCTCCAACTGCTGGGCCGTCATCTTCTCCGCCGTGATCTCAATAATTTTCACGGCCAACTCCTGACCCGTGTGTCTGTGCACGCACCTGCGCACCACACTGCTCACACCCCTGACGCACAGAGCACAGCACTGATTATCATCCCAGTGGAGGGAACGTTAAATGAAGAGGCCGATATCTCAGGTTACTTCACAGGACTCACCTGCCTATCACCTCTTTGGGGTCATATTTTTGGTAAAACTCTTTGGCCCCTACCCAGTCTGGCAATTCATCTCCAACAACAATGTCTTTGGTCATGGTGAGAGCATATGAATCTAAAAGAACAATAGTGACAGTCATGTGTAAAGATGGCTCCATGTTAAAATTGACATTCACAGGAGCAAAACCATGTATAATACTCTTTCAAGAGGTTCTATATGTTTAAAAGTATAAATGTGTTTATGTGTGTTACTACTTTTCTTTTTTATTTATATTATATTTCTTATTCTTTTTATACTTAACACAGTCT
Organism: Solea senegalensis; assembly: GCF_019176455.1. NCBI lineage: Eukaryota > Metazoa > Chordata > Actinopteri > Pleuronectiformes > Soleidae > Solea > Solea senegalensis. The sequence goes on from NC_058041.1 coordinate 2,634,867, forward strand.
AATAAAGACTTTCATGTCTGTACTGGTATAACTGGTGCAACATTAAAAATAAATCTTGAAACCCAACCAAATGTGTTTCACAATATTATTGGAATCATTGTAAAGTTAAGGGCTGCAACAGTTATTCTGTTAATTAAAGTAGGCGATTAATTACTCAATTATTCACCAATATTTTTTAATCAAAATTTAATTAACAATAAATCACTAGGGCTATATGGTGGCGTCATCGCATCGTAATAAAAACTTTTTTTTATCACGATGCGCGGTAATATCGTACACAGTCCCATCTCTTGTCACTTGTTGCAACACTTCTGCATGACTTGCAAAAGGAGCAACTGCCTTACTCAAAACCTGGAATAAATTATGTCGAACTTCCTCTGAGTTTTCTTCCAAATGTTCGGTCCAGTTTTCACGTTGCACATCGCTACCTTCTCTGCGGTTACAAAACATGCCCTTGATCCATCATGACAGTCAGGCTAGCCGAGCCTTTGCTTTGGCCTTCCTGCAGCGACAGGTTCTCTCTGACCCTTCAGAAAAGCTACTCACCGCGTGTGTAGTCAAACGGGAGATGACGAGTGAAGAGTTAGAATTGCGGTGCCATCGTTGCTAAATTAAACTATAGCGGTGTCATAACTGCGTGCGTTTAAACAGCGCTCGTACCAAGGTTAGCTACAGATGATGACAGTGAGCTAGCGCCTGAACACTGTTTACATTCTGACCACTCTGAACAGCTTATTACAGCCAATGCAACAGTGCTGCCCCCGTGAGGCCGGAGTAGTGATTGCAGCGGGGGGATTTGATAATTGCTTTTCTCATATACCAATATTCAGGGTAATTTTATAAAGTGCTTACATTAAGGCATACTTCAGGAGTATTTTAATATTAATAATACGATTTATTTTACCGTTTGTTGAAAGAAAGAAAACCGCATTCAACGGAAGTACGTTGTCGCCATTTCCTGTAGTTTCCCCGCATCCTCTCTCGGCTGCATTTCCATCCGTTCCTTTTGAAGGTTTGTAAATATAAATGTCAGAATCCACGTCGAATTCCATGTACACGGACAGATTGTACAGAGTGCCTTAAACGTGCGGTTATATTCGGTAAATAAAAACGCCCACAAATACTCTGAACAAAGAGTGTCGTTTAGCCAAACTGGTGCCGGAGAATTACTCGATAGCATTAGCTTAGCTAGCGTTAGCAGCCGTGTTAAAATGTCGTTAATCGCTGCAGAAGTGTCCACGTCTGTGTCTTTGATCAGACGAATAAAGCACAACCGCTTAGGGACACATGATTTCACACGAACACTGGAAACACTACATTTTGAGGCGGTGAAAATGAGGGGTTTCAACATAGTACTGTCTGATTGTGTACAATGCTAGCTGTCACCATATTAACGAGCTCTCCAAATTAATCTGTAGATTGTTAAAGCTCTTAACTACCTAACGATTTCACGTTTTGTCCTCCAGAGGAAGGGAAGATGTCGGGTACTGGGGGAGGAAAGCGTCCCTCAGGAGGGGACAGTCCCCCTGGGCCACCTGAGAAGAAAAGCAAAAAAGAGGAGAAGACCACCACTACTCTCATCGAGCCCATTAGAATAGCTGGGGTCTCTTCCACGGTCAGTCATTTATAGTGTTTAATCTCTCAAATATTGACATTGTTTGTATATTTCTTTTGCCAAACATCACCCTGCTCTGTCTGTGTTTGTTCTGTGCAGGAGGAAATGGACATGAAAGTGCTACAGTTCAAAAATAAGAAGCTCTGTGAGCGACTTGAGCAGAGACAGACGATGGAGGATGAGCTAAGAGAGAAAATTGAAAAGCTGGAGAAGAGACAAGCCACTGATGACACCACGCTGCTGATCGTAAACAGCTACTGGTCTAAGGTACTTGAGTACCCTGTTATTTCAATCCCCCCCATCCATCTTCTACTGCTTTATCCTCCACATGAGGTTAACGGGTGGCGCTGGTGCCAATCCCAGCTGACATAGGGTAAAAGGCTGGGTACACCCTGGACAAGTCACCAGTTGGTCACAGGGCTCCTAATTTTTGCTATAACCTGTCGTCATAAATGTTCATATAAACACAGGATTGGTACATAGTTCTCCCCAAGCTACACCAACATACATCAGTGTATATACCAGCCACTAAGGAGGCCTTTGTATAGCACAATATATATTTTGTGAATGCCACTGTAATCGAAAAGAAAATCAAAAGATCTTTTCAATGTTGGACTCCATTTTTTAAAATAATACCCTAGTAATTAACACATTTTTCAATGTTTGTGTTTCTAATTTGCAGTTGGAAGAGAATGTGCACATTTTACGCAAACGTATTGAGCTAGAAGCTCCAGCAACATCAACCCCTGCTCCACCCATGGCCCCTCTCTCTGGTCCCACAAATATGGAGGAAGAAGGCGTCACTCTTGCTTCACCAACCTCTGCCGTTCCTCCACATCCCCTTCCAGAGGTCCAGAATGAAGGAGAGCAGTCAGAACAGCAGCTTAAGCAGGATGAGTGTCAGGAAGTGCGTCAGGAGCAGCCGAAGCCTCCTCCTCCTGCTGGCTCAGAAGAGCTGATGACACCTGCAGAACCGTCACTAGACTCAGCAACAGGTAAACACGATTTTCCTAATTTAAGTCTATCTTTATCTTATACAGTATTATAATTGTAATTAGGACATGCGGATTTCAAAAAGAAATTACCTTCAATGGGTGTTTTTGCTAACCTGCGTTCCTTTGATCCGTTGGGAGAAAAAGTTGCAGAAGAAGTAATAATAAACAAAATGATTGTGAGAATGTCAGTGAGCTGAATGATTTGTTGAAATTGTCTGAATATGTGGGTGATAGCGACCAAAAAATGACAGATATAATTAAAGAAACAAGGAACATTACAAATTGAAATGCTGATTTAGCGTTCCCATCTATGAGAGTGTTCTCAATGATATGACTTCACACTGGGCTTTAAGAATTTTGTCAGTCACACTTGTTGCTATCTTTCACATCATTTTACTCTGTACACATAAGAGCATCTGGATGAGTGACATCCTTTTCAATGCTTTCTTGTAAATGTGTTGTATGTGGGTAAACTGTTACATATAGAATGAGGCATTGAGTTGTCTTCACTATATTGCAATGTTTTCCATTCCAATTAGTTTCCTATTTCGGCTGACTCCTCTGGCATAAATACCTGTAGTATTTTAAGGTTATAAAAAGCAGTGCTAACCTCCATATCTGTATTTACCTGATCCATTGATAAGTTAAGTTGAAAATGCTTGAGATTTGGCAGTCAGTGGTTTAAGTGTCTCAGACATGTACTGATAGTTTTAATTTATGGGTAAATATTAAGGTTTAAAGATTAGATCAGTTTGTTACATGTTACAAATATACAAATATACAAATATTTAACCAATCTTCTCCAATGAATCCTTCTGTGTTTAGATGCCACACCACCCCCTCCTCCCCTAAGTGAAAATGCCAAGGGTTTCCTGACCACACTGGAGCACAGCAGCGAGGAAGAGCTCACTCTTCATCTACAGGGCCGCATGCAGTTCAGCAAGGAAGCTATTGCCTGCTTAGTCTGTGTCTTTGACCGGCTCCACAGCCGAATTGATGACATGTGCAAGCAAGTCCAAACTGCAGGTAACTGTCTTGCCATCGATTTGTTCTAAATTCATATGAAAGGAATTGCTGCAGCACATTTTACACCCTACATCCTCAAATAATTTACTCACTGGTATTTTGACTTAAATGTGTTATTATGGAGTATATGTAAATGTATACAGGAATTTCCCTGACACCCATCAGCTCTGTTGTAAGTGAACACTGCTTACTTGATCCCCATTAACAGCGTGTGAGGATGATAGTCAGTCTGATATCATCAGTATGGTCCACACTCTGCTGGAGGACAACAAACGACTGAGAGACCTGGCCACTTCCCTGCAGGGCCGACATCACAAGATGTCTATGGAGGTACAATGTCCTTGTTTGTGTTTGTTTGTTTGTGTGTCAGTACATGTGATGGATATGAACTTATGAACTCTTACACATAAACACATAAATTAGACAAACAATTGCACAGGAGAGAATTTGCTTCCTGACTACACCTGCTCACACATCATTACCTGAATAGTCATGTGATATAAGTTTTTAGATGAGTCATTATAGATGCAGATTACTTCTGATGCATAGCTAAAAATGACAAATAAGGGTACTTGTTACTTTGCATGTACACAGCCTTTGATATGCTGCGCTTTCTTATCTTCTTTTTTCTGCAGTATAATGAGTGGGTGGACAAGGTGACCAGCGCTGAGACCAAGGTGTCTGAGATGGAGACCACAGTGGAGGACCTGCAGTGGGACATTGAGAAACTTCGCAACAGAGAGCAAAAGCTCAACAAACATCTGGCAGAGGCTATGGAACAGGTGCATTTGTGTAATATTGTCTGTCCGTGTGCGTGTATACATGTCTGGAAAGCTGCAAGGACAAATTTAGATTCAGATCCATCTTTGTGAGGACCAGCCAAAGTATTCTCACATTGTCAAAATGTCCCAACGGACACTTTAAAGGGCTTTAAAGGGCACGTCAAGTGTGACCGCAGCATTTGTGTGCATAAGAGCATGAGTATTGAAAAATGTAGGTGCATCTAAATTTATCCTGGTGTACCTAAAAGAAAAAGTGCAACTAGTTAGTCTGGAGCCCTGGTTTTAGGAATATGCATTTATTTCTAATGGTTAAGGTTTGATGTATCTGTGTATTGTAAGCTTTTTTCTGTCCACAAGATGTCACACTGTTACGTTTTCATAATTAAATCCTTCAATAAGTCCTTCATGCTTTGCTGGCTAACTGTAGGATGTGTGTAACCATGCGTTTATTTATGTTTCCTGTACCTTGTTGGCAGCTTAAGTCTGGGTACAGCAGCACTGGCAGCTCAGGTGGTCTCCCTGGAGGACAGATTACACTGAACATTCAGAAGGTGAGCTGAGCTCTAGTTCTTGTCACTTAAATTATGTTATATATTAGGTATAAGTTGTGGCACAACAGTGTTTATATATCATATTTCTTATGCAACACATTGTCCTTGTTCCCCCTCATAGTTTGAGAGTCTCAATGCGGAGTTGGAGCACAACCAGGAGTTGGCGAATAGCCGCATGGCAGAGTTGGAGAAACTGCAGGTGGAACTCCAGGAGGCTGTGAGGGAGAGCGAGAAGCTGAAGGTATAAAGGAAATGGTGTGATGCATCTGTTGGGTTCTTCTTTGAAAGTCATCATCAAACATCAGTTTTCTGTTCTTGTGCAGCCTGAACTGTCATCTCACTGTACATCCTGCATTTTTCAGATGGATCTACGTAATATTCCAGAAGAGGTTGTGAAGGAGACGTTAGAGTACAAATGTCTGCAGTCCCAGTTTTCCGTGCTGTACAATGAGTCTCTGGGGGTCAAAACACAACTGGACGAGGCACGGGCCCTCCTGCTCACGGCAAAGAATGCCCACCTCCGACAGATAGAGCACATGGAGGTAATTAAATAAAGTTTTTCCATAGAGACAAATGAGCTTTATTCATCAGAAATCTCAAGAATGCCTGACAGACGTTACTTGTCACATTTTACTTTATATTTCTAACATCTTGACTTTCAATCTGTACCTGTGTATATTATTGGAGTTGCTTGGCAACATGATCTGCAATGTCTTGATGTTTTTAACTTTCTCAGAGCGACGAGCTGTCCCTTCAGAAGAAGCTGCGGACTGAGGTCATCCAGCTGGAGGACACCTTGGCCCAGGTGCGCAAGGAGTATGAAATGCTGCGCATCGAGTTTGAGCAGAACCTGGCAGCCAACGAGCAAGCAGGTAACCTTTCATACACTCATCATAGTTTTTTTGACAAGAGCAAATCTGACAATCATTATTGCTCTTTTTGTACCTAATCTACTTATATTATTTTTAATAGGTAATAGGCACATGCATGCACAGTAATTGGAGATTATAAATTAATTCAGTTGCATTACCCATTACTGTTTTTTTAGGATGTTACTCAAGAATATTAAACAACACACTGACCAATAGAGGAAAGCATTGTTGTTTTTTTGGTAAATTGGAGTAAATTAGATACTGTTTTATTTGTATTATGATGTCACTCATGTACATCGTCTTTTACAGCTCTGCATAGTGTTAATTTACTCATTACCAAACCACATGTTTTCTGTGCTGTGCTCTCTGTGTGTGTGTTTGCTCTCTCAGGACCAATTAACAGGGAGATGCGACACTTAATCAGCAGTCTTCAGAACCACAACCTGCAGTTGAAAGGTGACGTGCAGCGCTATAAGAGGAAGTTGCGGGAAACACAGATGGAAATCAATAAGGTAGATGATGGGAAGTGAACTCTTACAGCTGAGCTTCTAAGTTCAGATAAATGTATAAAGCAAACAGAAACATTATTGGTGACATCTGTTATGAGTACAAACAAAATGATTCCTAGTCATTCTTGTTCATTGTCTACAGTTGCGCTGTCAGAGTGGCGACACGGGTGCTCTGATTCTCGAGGAGACGACGAGTGACAGCATCGATGTGAAGAAAGAGGAGGACGAGGACCAGGAGGAGGAGGAGGAGAGGAGAAAGGAGCTGGAAAGACAGAGGGCCAGGGAGAGAGAGAGGGAGGCTGAGCGAGAAAGAGAGAGGGAGCGTGAGCGAGAGAGACAGCGCAGCGACGAGTTGAAGAGAAAAGACTCGGACACACTGAAGATGCACAGAGTTGAACTCAAGTACATCCCCATCTTCTATTCACTTACACATTCAATGATTCTATTGCTATAAAATATTGTTATCTAAATTTAACATTTCACATTCAAGGTATGTCTTACTGATGTGAATCTTTTATAACTCATCAGGAAAGCTCAAGAGTCCCAGAAAGAGATGAAGCTCTTGTTAGACATGTACAAGTCTGCACCAAAGGAACAGAGGGACAAAGTGCAGCTCATGGCCGCTGAGCGCAAAGCTAAAGCTGAGGTCTGTCTCCGTCGTTCTCTCGCACATTTATTTCTGCAGAATGTCTTTTGTTCTCGTCTCGCATGCAATACTTATCCCTGTCGATGATTCATCCAGGTGGATGAGTTGAGGATGAGGGTGCGAGAGCTGGAGGAGAGGGAGAGGAAGGAAAGTAAGAAGCTGGCCGATGAAGATGCCCTCAGGAAGATCAGAGTTGCAGAAGAGACCATTGAGCATCTGCAGAAGAAACTTGCTGCCACTAAGCAGGTATCTGATTGTTTTTTTCTACTTTGTCCTTTACTTCCACAGAGTACACTTCACTTAACAGCTGATTTTTTTTAGACTACTGAGAAATGAGACATGAATCACCAGCCCAGTATGAGAAAAATGTAAACCTCTGGGACACCACCAGATATGCCTGTAAACAAGCCAGCTGTTCTACAGATGAGTGGCATGATCACATCACATTTGCCTAAGAAAGAGGTTCCTCTAATCTAAGACCATTAAAGAGGAACTAAGATCTGAAGCTATGGCCTTTAACGTTTTACATGACTCTTGGTATTATTTTTTTCCCCAATGTATTTGTCATCATCGTCGTTTAGGGCCCAAAGAAAAAAACGTACTTGAGTGAAAGGCCGTCATAAATGTTTCTTCTAGTTTTCTAACAGTACAGGTTTATTTGTGTATATTAACACACTAAAAATATACTATAACGTCAGTTAATAATAACACAAACGTCATGTGTTATGCAACAGTTGGACTAATATTACAAATTTCTTTTTAGAGTATAACACCCTTTGCCTCACAACATTTAAAATAATGATGGTGTTCAGTTAATGAGGTTCTTAGTCTTATTTCTTTTTTAACTTTGTTTAAATGAATTAACACAAAAATGAAAAGGAAACAATGGTTTGTTACCCTGAGAAAATACTGAGCTCACTTACTTGGCTCCACTGTCTTGAGACATTATGAGCATTTCATTGCTAAGTCAGAATACTAAGGAAATACAAGAGCAGACTGTCATGACATGAAAAACAAAAAAATTAACTGACCTGGATCAAAGATTGGTCAATGTAATACTTGTATTATCTTAATTTATTAGTTTGAGTTTCATTAGATGTTTGTTAAAAGTAATTTGTTTTGAATTATACCACATTTATTTTTATTTATTTGCTCTGAAAATGTTTTAATGAAATCAAATATCCTAAATGGTGCAAAAGTGGTAGTCAAGTATTTTTGGTTTTGTATAAGGAGACAGCTGCTGAGATGCGATACCCTGAAGCTTCTTGTGCTTGGGAGCTCTAGCAGAACATTGTTAACAGAAAAGAAAACACAGTCTCGACTGATAATGATTTACTCAGCTCTTTACTTCTCCTTATCTGGTCTGAAGTCGAATGTCAGTAGCGGTGGACATGCTTGATTTGGTACCGGCTTCCTGAATTCACCCGTGTGTGATTTCACATATTTGATGTTTCTTTATTGGCTTCTAAGTGCACAGTGTGAATAAAAATGGAGCAAGTTTGTCACAGAAAAAAAACAACCCTGATGTGATTGCATTGCAAGATATAAATTCTAAGCAGGCCAGTGAAGATGTGATACAGTTGACTACAGCAGGTTATGTGATGACGTTTGCACGTGTGATTCTTTTTCAAGCCAAAAATACTTCATAAGATGGAACATTTACAGGTGCATCATGTTTAAGCTAGTGTTATTTATTTATTCACGTTAATGGTGTGGATGTTTCTCTGAAGAAGCATCATTTTATTTATGGGACTGTGACTTGAAAACTAATTTGCGTACCCAAAAATGTACAGTGCCAAATTAACCCCGTTCTGACCTGGTATTAACATCTGTCCTCAGTGATCCAATCACAGCCAAAACCACATTTAGTACAAGCATGAGCGGTCCCAATGTGTCCTGAATGTGTCCTCAGATCTGATCACAGGAACCACATTTGCACATGGTTTGAGGATGCATTTGTCCACATTCCTGTGCTGCATGAAGACAGTCTGTCCTTGGGACGAATTAGAGTTTCAGACATTAGAGATTCAAAGGTTTTTTTTTTATTTTTACTTTATCGGCACTCGTAAATTATTTGCAACCATAGCCACAATAGTAACTCTGATTGCCATATGATTTCTTTCCTAATGGTTGAGGAGAGCTTTGATTCAGCTCCAGTTCCTCTGGTATCTTTTTTCTCTATCCATATCTGTCACTTGTGTACACACAGGCGCACAAACACACAAGCTAACTGAGGACACATCTGTACAAACAGACTAATTAAAAGCATAATTTTATCCTTGCTAAGTCGTGATGTCAGCAGGGAAATTGAGATCCACTTATGTGGTGGCCACAGGAGACGCATCAAGGACACATTTCAAAGCCAGGTGTGAGCGATCGTGCTCGGCACAGTTTGGCCATGATCAGATCGCTAAGCACAGATGTTAATACGAGGTGTGAACAGGGCCAGTATCTATGCCAACCAGTGGTGGTGAAACGAGGCCCCATTTGTTTTTAAACTGGAACCCTGTCTTTGATGACTGACACCTGTGCGTCTCTTGAGGAGGAGGAAGCCCTGCTGAGTGAGATGGATGTGACGGGCCAAGCCTTCGAGGACATGCAGGAGCAGAACAGCCGACTGTTGCAGCAGCTACGGGAGAAGGACGATGCCAATTTCAAGCTCATGAGTGAGCGAATCAAATCAAACCAGATCTACAAGCTGCTGAAGGAGGAGAAGGAGGAGCTGGCTGACCAAGTTCTCAGATTTAAAACCCAGGTGAAGTGTTGCAAAATGGCTGTTTTTCATAGTGCTGGAAAGCTGAAGTATTTACTGGACTGCTGCCCCTCTTCTCTCTCTCAGGTGGACGCCCAGCTGCTGGTTGTGCAGAAGCTGGAAGAAAAAGAGGGCGTCCTCCAGAGCACTCTGTCCACTCTGGAAAAAGAGCTGACTTTACGAACACAAGCACTAGAGCTCCACAAGAGGAAGGTGAGAGGAGAGCTGACATCAGTCATACTGTTGCCTCTTGCACTTTATTGGTAATTGCTGCTTGATTTGATTGCTGCCAGATGTCTGGGCTCCTTTATATAAACACCGTGTACCTAAGAGGATCTTAATTATAGCATGTGCGCGAAGTCGTATTTCATCATTTTCATTGTGTTGAGGTGAACTTTGTGAGCCGCTTGTTCCAAAAAATGTATTAACAAGCTACACTGTTTGCAAATGTATCCCTGCGTGTGTCCTCGTTCCCACACCAACGAGTTCTGCTCGAGTGTGGTCAAGTGCTAATTTTAGGTTCCTCGCCAACATTCAGTGCAGTTCCATGCACCGTCAAGTGAAGCTGCATTTGTAAAGGGAAAACTGTCCTGTCCCAACATACAGGCAGTAGTATTCGGGAATTGATTTATTGAATGTAATGCGTCCACCTTTGCTCCACTAGGTGGCGAAATGCCCCCTTTCAGCTTGTTAGTATTAGGCATTTTCAGGTTTTCAGGTTCACAAGGTTGGTGTCGTGGTTAGCGCTCTTGCCTTTGCAGCAAGAAGACCCAGGTGAACTGTGCAGGGTGTACCCCGTGTATCATCCTATGTTGTGGAGGACTGTGGAGGACAAAGCGGTAGAAAATGGAGGGATGGATAGAGGTTTATCATGTGGCAGGCTGTTCGCTTGTCTAGCGCCATTCAGAGTCTTCTACCATCCATGAACAAAATATCCAATCAGCTGGAAGAGCATACATTCAATCCCTCTGTCAGTCTGACCTGATTTGTGCCATCTTTTTCATCATGGCTTGTCCTTCTCTGCACTGGCTTCTTCTGTTATTACCGGATTGTATCTGGGGGTGGGAGCTGCGATGCTAAGCGCCCCAGGCCAGCTTGAGTCTGACTGAACGTCTACATGCAGCCGTAGCTAGACTCCAAATCACGTTATCTGGTAGCGTTAGGTGGCTCTGACAGGCTTCAAACTTGTCAGGTGACGCACTAAGGCCACCAGATAATAAATACGACTAGATACGAGATATTGCTATAAATGAAATGGATGTATCGCAAAACAAAAGAGCCACTTCTGCCCCTCACACACACTCAGCATGGCATTCAAACACAAAGAAAAAAGCTACAAACAAAAAACGGGCACATTTTGAATGAGTACTGCACAAGTGAAGTACAATATCCGCTGTGCCCCCATGGTAAATAAAGAGGTCATCTTGTCATTTAAGTGAACATATTTCTAATTCAATCACTTTTTAATCTCATTTTAACGAGAACAAAAACATGACAGGAAACGCTTTTAAGTGAAACCAGGGGCTTGTGTAAAGGCAATGACGAGGATCTAAAAACATAACGTATGCTGTGGAAAATGGTTGCCAGGGATGGAAAATGAGCGCAATCTGTTGCTGTTGTAAATATGATTAAAGCAACATGCAAAAGCAGCGGTCCAGGTTGGTAGAACGGCAGAATCAAATATGAAGCTAGAATAATTAACTCAAGGTCTTTTTCCAAACGTGCTGCACCACCACATTACAGCTCAGGAATGTCACCGTCAGTTCTTTTTTTCATTTATTTTTATCTTTTTTAATTGAGTGTGTCCGGTTCCTTCTCTGCTGCAGGCCGTGGAGGCTGCCCAGTTGGCAGAGGACCTGAAGGTGCAGCTGGAGCACACGCAGGCCAAGCTTAAGGAGATCCAGGTCTCTGTGGCAGAGAACCGCACTGCCCGGGAGAGGGAGATTAGCAACTTGAAACGAGCACAGGTACGTTATACATTTCAGCATCTAAACTCAAAGACAGACGTCCCACAAGTTAACTCCAGGTGTTGTGGGAGGATCACAGAGTCCTGCGGCTCGCTCTAATGACTCTTCATCCTCGCGCCCTACAGGAGGATCTGTCCAGGCTGAGACGGAAGCTGGAGAAACAGAAGAAGATGGAGGTTTACACTGATGCCGACGAGATCCTGCAGGAGGAGATCAACCAGTACAAGGTGAGGACGTTTATGTCCAGAGAAATTTATTACCGTTATTAATTCTGTGTAAAGAAAACAAACCGCTTTCAGGCACAATCGACACTGTAGTGCCTGTTGACAGAAATACAACAGTGCGGCGGACAAGTAATGTCGTAATTCAAATACTACAGCGCTGTGATTTGTCTGATTGGCTGGCAACGGCAGTTTGTCATGTGCAAGCACGTGCCAGAAAGTGAGCTCAAACCTCTCAGAATATTACAGCCACTCTGTGCTTTGGGGATATCAGAACTCATACTTGTTACACCCACTAGTATTAGCCGTAACACCCTATGTAATGGATGTAATAACTGTGCCGGCAAGTCGGTATTTGGCCCATAAATAACTTCTTTTTTTTATCTGTCTCCAGGCCAAACTGCGCTGCCCTTGCTGCAACACACGAGACAAGGAGACGGTGCTCACCAAGTGTTTCCACGTATTCTGCTACGAGTGTCTGAAGATGCGTTACGACACCAGACAGAGAAAGTGCCCAAAATGCAACTGTGCCTTTGGCGCCAACGACTTTCACCGCATCTACATCACCTAATTCACGCGGCGTCCAGAGGAGTGGAGAGAAGAGAACCAAAGTGGAGAAGAAGAATGGAGAAAAGGAACTGACTGAGGATTTATTCAAAGACGTTCAAACGTGTGTTTCCCTGTTTTAATCTCTCTTTGGAAAGACATTTTTTTACTGCGTCATTGCCAGTTGGCGATTAATGTTGTGACCAAACAATGACACATCTAACTGAGAGATTTGTGCTGTAGCTAATAAACACAGTTGTTTGTGCAAACCGTGATGTTCTTCCGTGTTGAGCTGCTCTGCCCTGTTTTCCTGTCTTTGCTCTTCTTGCCAAGTTAAACATCCTCTCTTCTGACAAACTGGCCCCACTTAAATATTTCTTTAGCTTTTTTTTTTTTTTTTTTTTTGTTAATGTATTGAAGAACTTGGAACTGCACTGATACCTGACTGATCCTCCTTGAAGTCTTTCTTTGAAAGGTTTTGTCCTGCTGGTTTTGGAAATCCTGTAAAAACAGTGAAAAAAAGAAGAAATTAAAAGAAGCCATTCTTTACAGACTGGAGGATTGCATGTCTAAACCTAAATATGTTTCTGATATATAAAGCATAACAGCCAGAGAGTTATCTAACTCCTTCGGTTAGACTATAGTATTAACAATGCCTTAGAGACGTCAGCTAGTTTGGCACCCAGTCAGCACATACAGGAGTGTTTGGATCACCTTGGGCAAGGTCCTGTGTGTGTGTTCATCCCGTTGCCATGGTTCCTTCTGGAGAGTTTGACACAACATCTGCAGCTTATAGTGCCTCATTACCGATGAAATCACTCCAGTGGAAAGTCGGCTCATATGGGTGTCCTTAGTGGGGCTGCGCTGCTCCAGGTCCTCTTCTCCTCCGCTGCTCTCCTAAAGGTTAGCCTACGACAGTCGAGTACAAAAACATCTGTGTAACAACATGCTGCGAGGCCTAATTGAGCCAATGAAAGCCCCTCTCCCTCTTGTTCTGATGATGTGATCCATTTACTGGGAGGTTGGTTAGCGTCTGTTTGACGTTAGCGCTTGTGGGAAAGGCAGTTCACACCATGTTGCACACATAAAAAGTTCCAGGCTGCGGAGACAGAGTGGATATGTGGAAAAAAAAAAGAAAAGACGAGACTTTATCAGGCATTTGGTAACAGTTAACTCCGAGTCCCTGCAGGGATTGGTTATGCTGTTGGCAAAGGCAGGAATCATTTTTTATTGTTTATTATACATGGGAATTGGACGTTTTACCCGTACACTAGAATAAATTGGTAGTCTTAACCTCGTTTTAAGTGATCCTTCTGTATGTCAAGCATGTTGTAGTAAGTGATGTTCTTCATTATCATTAATCTATGACACAATGCTGTGACGGGGGCCAAGCTCATAGCACTCCAGGCACAAGTCCTTTGGGTTTTTGCTTTTATTGCATATTTGTGCTGCAGCAGCAGGCAACACCCAGCCCCAGACATTAATATCAACAACACTGTGCATCAGGGACGCTCGCTCTTCAAACGTCAGAGACCACCAGCTCTTTTTAGTTGAATCTGCTGTGAAGTGCAGTGTTTCCCAAACGCTTTATTATGGAGACCCACTTCTTTAAAACATAACAAACCAATTCACAGTATAAATCATGTCAAGAGAAAGTTGGTGCTGTTTCCTGATTGTTTTTTTTCCCCCATCTCTCGTCTCTGTAGCACCTGCGTAATTGTTGGGAGATGTTACCGCAGAGAGAAATCTTACAAGTCCAGTGTGTCAGCATTAGTGACATCTAATGGCGAGACTGCAGATTGCAACAGAAGACCCCCTCAAGGAAACTGGAGATGTTGACTCTGTAAAGTGAGGCCCTTTCCTAAAGTACATTTAAAAAGCTTATTTTAAGTCAACAAAACAACAAATGTTTTTTATTTCAAAGCATGTATACACTTATACAATCAGTAAATCAATAAACATCCCGAAATACCACACACGAGACCTTTAAGTAAAAGTCAAGTGAATTAAGTTTCAAGGGTTATCTAATGCTGAGACTGCAGTGTCCAATAAACTCTTCTGCTTAATCCACTTTTCCTGAAGCACGTCAGCGAAGTACGGTGGCCTTTGCAAACCAAAAAAGATGCAAAATCTGTCACAGCTTTATCATTCTTCCACTCTCTCTGCATTTGCACAGCAAGCTTCTGCCTTTAATCACAAAAACTCTGATCATTCAGGGCAAGGATGAGGCAAGTGAACAACCCAGTGTGTAAAACCATATTTCCATCATGGTACAGTTTGGTTTGGAACGTTAAAGGGTCACGCTTCGTTGGACAACGAACGAAGATGTCGAACGTGACATGCAAGACGACAACGAAGGACATCCAGCAGCTCGATTTGTGGCTTGGTTTGTATGAGAATAGACTGCGGGCAATTTGGTGCAATTTTGGACAACATACTATAGGATGACTTTTTTGTGAAAATTTGGACAACTTACAAAAGTATGACTTTTTTGTCAAAATTTAGACGACATACTATACTATGACTTTTTTGTCAAAATTTGGACGACATACTATACTATGACTTTTTTGTCAAAATTTGGACGACATACTATACTATGACTTTTTTGTCACGGATTTTGGACGACATGCTATAGTATGACTTTTTTGACTGATTTTGGACGACATACTATGACTTTTGTCAAAATTTGGATCGCTGCTGCTGCTGCTGTTGCTGCTGCTGCTCAGTCAAAATCTGTAGCCTGCGGGAATTCCGCGTTCTCCACTGAGCAAGCAACGACGACGCGGTGAAGTGACTTTGAGGTTGGATCATGGACAACTATTCACTCTGGATCTCAGGTCTCTCCCTTTAGGGACCATCAGTGTATTGCTGTTTGGTAAAGAAGACAAAGGGACAGTTCACATTTTGTTGAAGTGTGTTTAAATAATAAAGTAATAACGCATAGTCACTCTCTGCACTGAGACATACATAGCTGCCAAAAACATAGTTTTTATATATGCTATATTAAGAATATATTTACTGCTTCATCTTGTGTCACATGCGGCATGTTTCCAACAAGTTTGTTTGCATTCCATTAGGATACGTACCAAAATAACTAATCCTTTGGGGTACCAGAGTAATGGTACCGTACGTTACAGGCGGAGCTAAAATGCAGATTGTCTCAATGAACTTTGGTGTGAGGGAATGAGCGGTTTACAAACTTGAGCTCAGTGACTTTGTGTTAATACCGCATACAAGACTTTAAAAAACAGTACTATCAGTTTACGGTTGCTAATGTCAAGTTGTATGCAGCACATACAGTGCTTAGCAAATCATTGTTGTAATTTTTAATAATGATGATAATGTGCTTAACTTAAACAGTCAATTTGAAAATTCATGGATAATAATTATATTTTAGCAGAAGTGAGATTTTGGTTAAAGAACTAGGGTATTAACCATTACAGAAACATAAAAAAAATATTTTGATAACTACCAATGCTGTCAATTTAGGGAAAATTTAGGGGGTGGAGTGGCTCAGTGGTTAAGACCCTACCTTGTGTACCAAAGACATCATGGTCGCAAGTTCGATTCCACCCCTGGCTAATTGTACTTGATTCCATTGTAAGTCGCTTTGGATAAAAGCGTCTGCTAAATGACATGTAATGTAATGAAAACCCACACTGGGTGGTGGTCTAATAAATGTGTTGATACAACATAAGAAGCAATAAAAACATTTTTAAATATATTTGTGTTGGGTAATTAATGTTGTAATACAATGTGACATTGGGCTTCAATTCCGTTGATGTAAAATAAAAGCAGCAGCAAAATTCCATATAAACCTCGTATTTTAATTTATTGACGGTCCCTAGATCAAATACCTGCGACTGAACAAACGACGTCTATCCAACCTAGAACAAACTTCACCGACGCCGAGCACGACCTCCCTGTCAACAACTTCACCTCAGCGGCAGCGTGAATTCTATCAGTGTCGGAGGTTTGTGTCACCATGGGAGAAAAGTCGGAGCAGAGGAGCTTTTCTGAAGTTATCACTCAGATACTACAAGAGGCGCCAGATGCCAGAAAACAGCTGCTCGACAACCACAGCAACCTCATCAACGTCGCAGATTACTGCGAAAACAATTATGTCAAGGTGAGTGAAACATCACAGCTGATATAACAGCATATATTTTCATAGGGGTCGGAAACTTAAATGACATGGAGTCAGGAGGGAGTGGAGAAAAGCAAGTGTTCAGTGGGGGTGGGGAGAAAAATCGCGATATTCCATCATGATATTTGCAATTATGATAGAAGTGACAATATTTAGCAGAATTTCAATTTACTTTTGAAAGGTATTGTAATATTAGGGCCAAACAAGAAAAAAAAATGTTTGAATCTTTCGAGACTAAAATCCTAATATTATGAGAATAAAGTCGTAATATGAGAATAAAGTCTTAATCTTTTGAGAAGAAAGTTGTAATCTTTCAACAATAAAGTCAAAATATTATGAGAATAAAGTCGTAATATGAGAATAAAGTCTTAATCTTTTGAGAAGAAAGTTGTAATCTTTCAACAATAAAGTCAAAATATTATGAGAATAAATTCGTAATATGAGAATAAAGTAATATTATCGAGAATAAATTAAGAATCTTTAAGTATAAATTTGTAACCTTTGAATAAAATGCGTGAGAATAAAATCGTAATATTATGAGAATAAAATCGTAATATTATGAGAATAAAGTCGTAATATGAGAATAAAGTCGTAATCTTTCAACAATAAAGTCGCAATATTATGAGAATAAATTCGTAATATGAGAATAAAGTCGTAATCTTTCGAGAATAAATTCATAATCTTTCGAGAATAAAGTTGCAATCTTTCGAGAACAAAATCGTAATATTATGAGAATAAATTTGTAATATGAGAATAAAGTCGTAATCTTTCGAGAATAAATTCATAATCTTTCGAGAATAAAGTTGCAATCTTTCGAGAACAAAATCGTAATATTATGAGAATAAATTCGTAATATGAGAATAAAGTCGTAATCTTTCGAGAATAAATTTGTAATTTTTCGAGAATGAAGTTGCAATCTTTTGAGAATAAAATCGTAATATTATGAGAATAAAATCGTAATATTATGAGAATAAAGTCGTAATGTGAGAATAAAGCCGTAATCTTTTGAGAATAAATTCGTAATCTTTCAGCAATAAAGTCGCAATATTATGAGAATATATTCGTAATATGAGAATATAGTCATAATCTTTCGAGAATAAATTCGTAACCTTTCGAGAATAAAGTTGCAATCTTTCGAGAATAAAGTCATAATATTATGAGAATAAAGTCAAATTGTTAATCGAGCAAAATCTCAGATGATCAGCTGCATCCTGCATGATATTAAGCGACAGGCAGTATAAAAAATTTTTGAGACTTGTGCATGTACAAACCTGTTACTATTATTAATAAAAACTTCTGTAGTTAGATGATTCAGAAAAGGCTGTGGAAGAGGCCAAGGCTTTGGCCACCCAGGCTCTGGCCAGTGTGACCTACCAGATCAACAGCCTGGCCAGCACCGTGCTGAGACTTCTGGACTCTCAGGTCATGCAGATTAAAGCTATGGAGTCCTCGGTCAACCTGCTGTCACTGGTGAGGAAATCCTGTCACCACCAACACAACTATAGCTACAGATGTGTCTATTATTCCATGTTAAATAACAAAATCAGTACAAATGTCTTACCAGATGCACCAGCGATGTACTGTGGTGATGTTCTGTAGATGACACTCTGCTCTGCTCCAGGGTGTCGCGATGCACTTTGAGAAGGTAGCAAGAAGAGAGATTGGCGTCTTCACAACTACCAAAGAAAAGATTCGCTCCAGGCGTTTGGTGGCGCCGCCTTCAGGCAAAGAGCCAGCGAGAAGCTACTCAAGGGTGCCAATATCATACTCCATCCTGGACTCCATGGGACACTGTTTTCATGTGAAACATCAGGTGAGTTGTGCTGGTATACACTGAGAAACTGACTGGGAAGTTCACCTTTATTCATCTTTTCTTTGGTCCCTCAGGTCACCGAGGAGCAGCCCAGAAAGAGAGCAGACAGCATACATAGCGTGGCAGACGTCTCCATGTATGTAGACACAGTTCCCCTTTTGCCCCTTTTATAGCAACATGTATATGTTTATAATGAAACACCACTGCAGACAACAGATACTGAAAAATAGTTTCCGACATTGGAACCTTAACAGTTCAATGTTTGACAGAGAAATGCTCGAAACATCTAACCCCGGTAAAATACGTCTCCTAAAACATTTACCTATTCCTTTAAAAGTCCAGTGTGTCCAGAAAGGTCCAGAAATTGAATTTACTTCCCATGAGTAGCTTTTTAAATGCACTCTACAGGACCAGGATTGAGAAACCCTGCTCTAGGTGCTCTGGTTTACAAAGGCCTCCATCTTGTTGGAGGAAAAATGACATCATTTCTAGTATCTCGTAGCCGCTGTAGTTCCTTGATGCAATTGGTGCAGAAAGGGAGCGTTTATATTGTGTCTCACCACTAGATGTCACCAATTCTTACACACTGGACCTTTTCTTTTTGTCTTGTGTGAAGAACCAGTTTAGGTATTGCTGTTCCTCCACCGTCAGTGCCCACCTTGTCATCCGTCACCAACGACAGCCTGCCGCCTCCTCCTCCCCCCTCTGCTGCCGGCCTGGACCCCACTGTGCCTGCTCCTCCACCACCTCCACCCCCTTCTTCCTCCATGGACATCGGCCTCCCACCTCCACCCTCCTTGACCTCGCCCTCGTCCTTCCCCTCACCTCCCCCTCCCCCTCCACCGACATCCAGTTTGTCAAATGGTGCCTACATGCCTCCACCACCTCCACCTTTATCAGGAGGGGGTCCTCTTCCTCCTCCCTCCTCCACCTCCACCAGTGTCTGGAACTGGTCCTCTTCCACCCTCCTCCTCCCGCCTCCACCCATGTCAGGAACTGGTCCTCTTCCACCTCCTCCTCCACCTCCACCAGTGTCAGGAGCTGGTCCTCTTCCACCTCCACCTCCCCCACCTCCCTCCACTATGAGGTCCTCTTCCACTCCACCAGTGTCAGGAGCTGGTCCTCTTCCACCTCCACTATGAGATCCTCTTCCACCTTCACCACTGTAAGGAATGGGTCCTCTTCCACCTCCACCTCCTCAACCTCCTTTCGGTATAAGGAGCTGGTCCTCTTCCTTCTATACCTGCACCAGTGTCCTGGTCCACTTCCACCTCCACCCCCACCAGTGTCGTGCTGGTCCTCTTCCACCTCCACCTCCCCCACCTCCTCCACTGAGGTCCCTTCCACCTCCACCAGTGTCAGGAGCTGGTCCTCTTCCACCTCCCCCACCTCTCCACTATGAGGTCCTCTTCCACCTCCACCAGCCAGGAGCTGGTCCTCTTCCACCTCCTCCACTATGAGATCCTCTTCTACCTTCACCACTGTAAGGAACGGGTCCTCTTCCACCTCCACCTCCTCAACATCTTTCCGGTATAAGGAGCTGGTCCTATTCCTTCTATACCTGCACCAGTGTCAGGAGTTGGTCCACTTCCACCTCCACCTCCACCTCCACCAGTGTTAAGAGCTGTGCCTCCTTGTGAGCCACCAGCGCCTCCATCACCTCGCCCTCACCTACATTAGAGAAACGTTTTAAGAAGTTTCTGTTCTCAGATGTTTTCACTTCTTTTTGCTCTTAACATGTACAAACCGTCATGCTGGTTCTTTGCCATTAGATGTTTGTGCAAAGACATATTTTGTTTGGGATCAACTCTATGTTTGAATAAAAGCTTGACAAAGTCTACGTGGTGGTTTCACCTTCGTGGAGTTTCATCTGTGCCTCACATGATCTCTTCGCTGGGACAGAAAATCCTTCCTCGCAGCTCAACATTCTGCCGCGCTGAATGCTGAGCGTGTTTCAACAGCCCCTGCGCCGCATTCCTGAGAAACAAGCTGAAACACAGAGTCTTGTGCGATCTTCTCTTTTTTTTTCTATAACGCTCTTTCCCTCGTGTATCTAACCTAAGTGAACAGTCACCTCAAAAGCCAGTGGCCTTTAGTCTCAGACATGTCAAGTCTACGCTGTGGCAGAAACGGTGTCAATGGTGATAAGTTCATTACGTCACTGGTTGTAATCTTGTGGAGGGTGGGGTGGTGGTGGTGGTGGTGGTGGGGGGGGCAGTCCCGTCACTTTAAACAGGTCAGTAAGGGCTATAAAATGTATGCTGCACTTGTGTGAAGCAGCACTGCGAGGCAGAGACTCACAGGTAAGATTCACTTTCAACAGCATTAACGATTCATTCTAACTTGCGCTCACTGTGTTGCGTTAAATTCTGCTCAGTAAAGCCTGAATTAAGTCATCGCGCATTGTCTATTATGGTGAAAAATGTGAAGAAAATAAATATCCACTGCATTTTTGACTGATCCGCGTTTAAGTCGATAATCTCCCATGTAGCAACAGTTGTGTATTTGAACTGCCGTGTTGTGTAGACAAAGTTGTCTCTGGGTGTAAGAACAAAATGTAAATTATAGCATTGTGCAGCCGTCACACAAACAGTAATTATGCTAATCTTGAAGACGCTGTGTATGACGTGATGATACAAACAATATGTCACTATGCAGAAAACACATTTCTGGGCTTTTCAATGACAAGAATTTTCTCCCTTTTTTTAACCTCTTCCAGAAAATACAACAGCTATGGTTGTTTACTATCCCATGGTGACGTAAGTAAAACTATTATTAATAATAATAATAATAATAATAACTTGACTAACTGGACACATGATTGCGTGCTGTTCGTTGACACTGTCCTTTCTTTCAGGATTCCCTTGTTGGGTCTTGTTGTCGCGCTGTGGCTCATCTTGTGCCACTTCACAAAGAAGCACAGAGAGACGGAAAGCTGGCCCCCGAGTCCCAGAAACTCCGCTTCCATATACGTCATCCCCATGCCGAGAAGCGAAGAATCCACAGACTCATGTGAACCGTATTCTCAACCTGCTGATGTAGAACCTCCCATCTACTGCTCAGCAAGTGACAGTCCACCTCCGTACACGGTACAGCACCATTTTAGTCCTGTTATTTTTTATTTTAGTCTTTCTTAAATTGATTAGCGGCGACTGACCTCCACCTCTTTGCTCTTGTCTTTTCCAGCTGGAACCACCTTCTTACTCAGAATCCCCGCCACCATACACGGATCCTCCACCTTTCTCAGTGCAGTGCTGCACCTCCTGACCTTTCACCTCCTGGACTAATAACTTAAACATCATATATACAGCATATACATATATGAACTCTTATCCCTTTTTCACTTTTGCTTACAGCAAAGGTCGACGAAACTCAAGCGGGATCAACAGAAGTCTGAGCTTGTGAAACAAAAAGCATATGTGTGTGTGGGGTATTTAAGACGTGTGGAGAGAAAAAGTTGTGTGTTTTTTTTATGTCAAAACTAAAGAAAATGTCCATTTCAGTACAAGTTTGTGGTCTTGATTTTACAAGTCCACTTAAATTACGGGTTCAGTGTGTGGGATTTGGAGGCATCCGGTGGCCAAGTTTCAGATTGCAACAAACGGGATGCTCTTTAACGTACTATACAATGTTTCAACATGTATTTCAACTATTTGATGCCTTAAAGTTGAATGGATACTGCTGTCCGTCTCATGGTTACACAATTTGTATTCACAGCAAAATATTAACCTTTCTTTTAAGTAATATTAATGTCCACTATCTTGTGGTGATATGCGACCAGACTTTGAATGTCATTACTGATAACTGTCTCTTTTTTATCTCTATTTGAACTCACGTGGGGTTCAAAAGTAACTTAAAGTGTAAATGTGTAGAATACACAGTGCTATGTGTTTTATGTGGGACATCATTATGTGTATCTATGTTTTTGTTTGTATGTGTATTTAATTGGTTGTACTTTCATGTACCATTCTCTATTTATTAAATAAACATAATAGTATAATATTAATGTGCCGACTCTTAATTCGACTGTTCATGTGGAATAAAAAAAGGAAACAGTGCAGTGGTGCATTTCAAATCACTAAAAGCATGGATTGGTGTGTAATAATAGAGGAAAATGTTCATGTTTTTGAATGGTTTCATGTTCTTTACGTGTGATTTCATAGCAAGACGGTGTCATGCAACACTCTCTTGGTATGAAATCATGAATCATAGGGGAGGAGATTTTCCACAGACATTAGAAGAGATTATTAAATCAGTAAAGGCGTCTGAGCTGAAGTACAGTTGTTATCTTACATGTGACCGCTCGCTTGCCTCCGTATCAGAGGGAGTAAAAGCCACCAGTATCTATCTGGGTTACTTTGATTTTCTGTCTGTGAGATGTGCTCCAGTGACCATTTGCTTCACTCTGCGATAACCTCTGCGTCTTGATCCCTTTGCGAAGGCCTGTATATACAAAGGGAAACTTGTCATTAGACAATTAGTTGGCTTTTCTTTTAGATTTGTGAGATGAACAGCAAAGGATTTCCTTCATCGAGCTCAAACAATGTGCACAAGGCAGAGCGCACCTGACCAGAGAGGTCCTGTGTCTTTAAAAAAGACAATAATGTTGTAAAAGCACTTCATGATGCGTACTTCCCTAAGTGACACATTATTCTTTGAAAGCGACTCACAGGTCAGTTAAGTTTTTCTTTGTTTTAGATCCTTTAATCAGGTGAGGACTTAATACACCTGGGTTAGATTTGGAGTTAGAGTTAGAGTTATATGCATACAACTCTTTTTCCATCAGCTTTGTTAGCAACATTGCAACTTCACAGGTTTATAATGTAAGCGGTCATGAGCAACAGATTTATAGGATGAAGGTCCAATGAGGGTTGTTAACTGCAGCCGTATGGCGTTAGTTTATTTTGCCCTTTTTGACACCTAACTCCTTCTATAGCTTCCAAGATATATATGTCAAACCATTCAAGCTACACCACATTCAACTCAGCTATAGGCCATTATCATTTTATTCAACATTTTCCTCCCATAGGAATGAATGAATACATTTTTCAACATCTGTGGGGGTCACTAAAGTTCACATCGCCCATTGTCGTTGGTGATTTGGTATTCAGAGCTTTCCAAGAAACCACAACAATAATATATGTGAATGAATTGAAGTCCATATTGGTAAAGTTGACCCTTTGTTCTGTCACATTTTTTGAGGTTTTTCCTTCTTCTTTTTCTGTTTTTCATAATTCCAGCCATAGGTGAGGTAGTGAATATGTTTCAATACATGTAAGTAAGTAAAGAAAGCACGAAGGCATGAGTCTGTCTGTGCAGCAGGAGTATGAACTGACTTGCAGTGAACGAAACGTGTCCGCAGATTCCCGGCCTTGGTGTTGTCCATAGCTGTGGTGCTCCTCTGCTTCTACATGCACGCCAAAAAGAGAAGAGCTGCATACGACGTCTCCAGGCCGACGGCAGGAGACGACAACACTGGTGCAGAGCACAGCGCTGCGATGTCGGGAGAAGACACCGACGCAGACGTGAACAGATGTTACGACACGTTCCCTCCTCGCTACAGCACAGTGGACCACCCGCCTCCATACTCACTGGTGAGTGTGCCCATCAAAAAACCAACATAAATCTCTTTACGTCTGGATACCCATAAGTAAATGAAGGTGTCTGGAGATCATATCTGAGTGCTCCTGTCTGCTCTTTCATCAAAACTTCACCCTCATTCACACTTTGGAGGAAAGAGCGATGGGAGCACAGCTTCAGTGATACATGCTTTAACCTAGTAAGTAATAGAAGAGGAAAAAGACATCATAGAGAAAGACATGGACTGACAAGGAGACACAGTTTATACTCTGTGATGTGAATATTTAAAAAACTAAATCTTGGATGGTAGGAAGACTTAAAAATGGAGCTCTACATGCTGACGACCGGCTAAACCGGAATCTACCAAATACTGGAGGGCCATAACGGAGGTGGACACACTTTTGAAAGACAGTGGTTCAATGAAAAGAGATCCTTACCTGTGTGTGGAATAGTGTCTGAACCACATGTAAGAAAACACCTCTTCATCTCCAAATGAACCGCACTGGTCGGCACGTCTGTGAATGACAAGTACGGCAGCCGATAAATCCATTCTTTATGTCAAACTTCATTTACTCACTTACTAATCTGGACGTGAAGATGTCAACAGAAAAGTCACAGATTACAGCTTTAAATCAGGAGATTGAAAGTCTAACTAAAGTCAACTGTGATTTTTCTGACCTTCACTTTCTTCCAGTTTGACCCCAAGCTGACGGGTATTTGGCCAGCGGACCTGCTGCCTGCTTACGAAATGTATCCCATAATGCTGCCCCTGGCATCGTATCAGTGGATGACACCTGCAGAACATCCATCCTGATCACCTGCACACCTCCACAGCCTCAGAGGTCACTGCAGATACCCACCAACTGTGTAGTTTTGCATTTATTTAGTCAAACTTTATTTTAATTTAAAAGTCCATTGGCGTTGTTGACATGAACTGTAGACGACGACGGGAGTTTTCGGAACACTTTCAACGTTTTTTATATGAACACACAATCAAAATTACAGTGTATGAACATCCAACTGCATTTCTACTCACAGCAGAATCATCAAGTACCAAGCATGTCTTCTATGTTATACTATATATTCTTTATTACAATACAGTACTTACAGGTTTTAGGGAAAATAAAATAAATATTAAATAAGTTGCCAGTATTATATTTTTCTAAGAAGGAAGATGTACAGTGACAGGAGTGAATCGATTAGGTGATGTAAAAATATTTATGTTTCCTTGGCTTTTGAACCATTTTAAGGCAAAAGTAAGTCATTTTTTTTACTACTTCAAAAATAACCAAACACTGTGACAATGTCCACCAGTTATCCTAACCGTCATGTTAAGTAATATTTTTGTACATTTCTTTCTACAACTGTTTGAGTGTTCTCAGTGCTACAAATAGAACTCCAACACAATCAAGGATGGACAATGTCGCGTCCTTTCACTGTCAATCAAACTGAAACCTTCACCGGTAGAGAACAGGAAATATTACCAACATCAAAAGTGAATCGGCAGAATGAATACAAACTATGTCAATGAAGTTCTTTTCTACTGTTCTCCTTGTGTTTGCCGTGTGTATATATATATACATATATGTATGTATATATATATATATATATATATATATATATATATATATATATATATATACATATATATATATATATATACATATATGTATATATGTATATATATATACATACATATATGTATATATATATATACATACATATATACATGTATGTATATATATATACATTTATGTATATATGTGCGTATATATACACATATGTATGTATATGTATATATATACATACATATATGTATATATGTGTATATATGTATATATATATACACATATGTATGTATATGTATATATATACATACATATATGTATATATGTGTATATATGTATATATATATACACATACATATATGTGCATATATATATACACATATATGTATGTATATATATATATACATACATATATGTATATATACACATATATATATATAGATAGATAGATGTGTGTAAATAGATGTATTGCACGTATAATGTGTTTTGTTTATAATCTATTGCTGTCAAGTTTCTCAATAATGAGTGGAGACAAACGAGATAAAGCACAATTTTTGAACACAGACGACGCGATCGAATGGTAAAATGTTGAAGATTCAACACAAACGTGACATTTGGTATGTTTCCTCGAGCGATTTGTCCTACTGATCCAATGTAAACATCACACTACATAAAGTGTTCAAGACTTTGAAAAGGCTAAAATTGTACTTATCCATCAATGGAAAAATAAAATAATAAAAAAAAAACCTCCAACATATGCATTACTCTAATTTCTCTATTTCCACGTTTATGATAATACACACGCGCACACACACACACACACACACTCACTCACACTATTGCACTAAACCTCATAGTCAAATCCTTCTAAACAAATATCAAGAGATTTATTCCAATTCCGACATAAAATACAACTTGACGTTGGGCTCAACGGAGGAACACTAAGTTTGTACAAAAACGCTCTACATGAGGCTAGTGCACGGAAATATGATGCTCGACCTCCAACGACCAACGCCCGCACGGCGACTGTCGGCTAAATTGTCCAGCGACCTCTGCGCTGTGGCTCTCAGTGACTCTCAGAAGACCCAGCTGACAGGAACCCACTGATGCTCCGACGCCAGTTTGTCCAGCGCCAAGCGCAGGGTTCGGAACGCCGCCTCCAGGCCGTCGTTTACGATGCAGAGGTCAAAGTAGTGTTCATAGGCTCTTTTAATGCGCTCGCTCTCGTCCACCGTCCTCTTGAGCTCAGAGTCCTGCAGGGAGCAGGACAGGGACATGGGGGAGATGATGATGAGATGAGGTGAAAGAGTGAAATCACATGATGTTACTTAGCGTTCACACATACCAGTGGTATGAAAAATTAAACACTTTTATATTTCCTTTGACATATTTGGTTCGTGATACGTACAGGAAATACTTCAAGGGCAGCTATTTAGTTTTATTTAAACACTGCATTACCTATAATGCTGAAGGAGCTAAACCAGAAGCCAACTTACGTTAGCTGCGACAGTTAAACTTCTGCGCGGTATGACGTTAGCTGCCACGGTTAAAGCTGCGACAATCAACTTGAGCTGCCGTTAGCTGCCACGTTGGACGATATTCGCCACAGTTGTTGTTGACGTTAGCTGCCACGGTTTGCCACAGTTAGACGTTAGCTGCCACGGTTGACGAGCATGGACGATACGCCACAGTTGGACGTTAGTTGCCACGGTTAGACGTTGCCACGGTTGGACGCGTATATCTGCCACGGTTGACGTTAGCTGCCACGGTTAGACAATACGTTAGACAATAGCTGCCACGGTTAGACGTTAGCTGCCACGGTTTAGCTGCCACAGTAAGAAGTTAGCTGCCACAGTAAGAAGCAGTTAGACGATATCTGCCACGGTTGGACGATATCTGCCACGGTTAGACTTTAGCTGCCACAGTTAGACGTTAGCTGCCACGGTTGGACGATATCTGCCACGGTTAGACGTTAGCTGCTATGTTTTTAAGTTATTAATACAATGAGTTTTCTTGGAATATCAAAAGTATTTTGTTGCCCTGAGACACTAAGTGCCCGGCTTTTAATAGTTGAAAACGTATGTGTATGAGATTTAGTTGCTTAAGTAAATTAAGTAAATGGATTTTTTGAACACTTTTGAGCACGGCCTGTCCACCTTTATGCTACACTGTGCTAACCTGCTGGCTGTATTGTTTACTAAACAGACACAGTGAGATCATTCCTGGACTGAGAGAGAAATATTATTACAAAGAAATGAAGTTATTGTCTGGGTTTCCCTTTAGAGAGAACACACACTCACCGTTAGCTGTTTTGTGATCACTCCCGACTCAATTGCTGAACGATTCATGGCTTTGAGAACTTCAAAGTCTGGTGCTTCAATGAATACAACGTAGGGCAGGAACTCTGATGTCCGCAGGACTTTGATAGCCTTTGTGTGAAACATAAATCAATTAATACAGTGGTGGAAAACATGGAAACTTGCACAATTAAAGTGATTATTATGCAGCTGCGTCTCCATCTAACACATTTATCAACAAAAAAAGAAGTAGAGATAAATGAGATAAATGAGACAGGGAAGTTCTTCTACCTGTGGGTTCACATCCAGGATGCAGATCTTTGCTGTCTCTATCACCTCGTGAATGGAGCTAATCTTGGTCCCATACAGGTTGGCGTCGTACTCGCCGTGCTCCAAGAAACGGCCATTTTTAATGTCGCACTCCATTTCAGCGCGGGTCATGAAAGAGTACATCTGACCGTCCCTCTCGTCCACCTTTGGTTTTCTGGAGGTGACTGGAGGTATTAAAGATAAAAAGAAACACAGGACATGGATTAGTGTCTATGTTACACGTATCACACTCTATAGCGCTACAGGGAAGAAAGTTATACTGTCAATAATTTGATTTAGTTATAAATAAAAGACATTAACTGAAAGAAAAGATTGAACGGTGAGCTACTGGAATGCAAGATGACATACGAAGACGTTAATAAGTGAAGACAAAATGACATTTGCAGTGAGCAACAAAGGATTTTATATGTGGCTTAGTGTAATTATGAATAATTGCACTCACATGGCATAGTGGTGCCATACCGCTGGGGATCAGA
This sequence comes from Solea senegalensis, assembly GCF_019176455.1. Lineage (NCBI taxonomy): Eukaryota > Metazoa > Chordata > Actinopteri > Pleuronectiformes > Soleidae > Solea > Solea senegalensis. The sequence goes on from NC_058041.1 coordinate 2,663,560, forward strand.
CACCAGCAGCTTGTTCTTAAGACTGCGACGTCCGACCCCCTGTGCACCAATCAGAACCAGCGTCTTCCTCCTGAAGGGCGGGACCTTTGCAACCTCTTCATAGATCCGCAACTCATGCCGATCAAATTCTAGGGAGAAACCAGGGATTAGGGACATTAACGCAACAAATGCAGAAATGCTCACTCATTCACGATGCTGCCGAGGTTTATACCTGCATTCTTAGTGGTCAAATACATCATCTTTTTCTTCTTCTTGCCTCCCATGCCGGCACACAGAGGACCTGAGGCGAAACAGCAATACATTTAACACATTAAAACCTCCAACTTGTCCCTGAAACCCATTTCATCAAAGCCTCTGACAGAATCGTGTAGTTTCAAGGTGAAACCCTCTCATGGGTTATGAGAGTTACAGAGAAGTGGCGCCACTAGGTGGCAGTGTGCACTCATATGGACGCACCAGTACGACCAGTCTGCTGCCAGGAGACACCTGTGACTACGTGACTCTGCTGCCCGGCTGTTCAATATGGCAGCATATTTGGCTGCTGAGAGAATCTCTTATGCTATAAAAAAAAATAAATGCAAAAATGTAAAGAATTATAAGCTCAGTTTAACTCAAGCTGTCTCGTTATTGTAAATGTGCATTTTATAGACTGCGAATTCGAAAATCTCCTCTGAATAAGAACAATTTTCTAATCCCGACATTCACCACCATGTGTTTTATTCACACTGTACTCGCGGTTGGTGTAATATGTGGAACACGTTCCTGCAGATGGATGTGCCCTTCCCAGCTACAAGGTCAGTACAGTTGGGCTGTCATTTTCCTTCCTCGGAGAAGGGCAAGCGGCTGGTTATGACTCACCACCTGTTTTGTTGCGGCGAGAAAATAACTCGCAGGGAGCGCTGCATCTTTTCACCCCACGTCTTATAAGAGGTGCTTATCGATCACAGGCTCGCAGTTACTGTGGTCTTATCGCCACTCCTCTCGGGCAGGGCCCGTTTGTGAATGTCAGGCCCTGCAGCTTCATCACCCGCAGATTGAATCAGGCCGCCTGAGTCATGCTGACGCTGATTACCAGTTCTCCGCTGCTCGCTGACAGAGTAACAGACTGGAGAGGTGAGAGGAGGCTGAACGGGCCAGGATGAAATGCTTGTACGATATGGAGAGGAACAGATGTCGTCTTTGTTGCCGGTGTGTTTGTGCAGCGAGGAGTCTGTTTTCGGAATCTGCATAATGAGAAGTGCGCTGCTGAGAGGTGTACCTGTGGTAGCGAGCTCCAGATCTCGCTTCACAAAAGCTTTCCTCTTCTCCTCGAGGAGCTGGCTGGGAATTAGACCCGCGCTGCCTCCCTCTATGTGACAAGCCTACGACGAGGGGAGAAAACGCACAGTTTAACAAGCCGATGTGAATAAATTACATTTTTTTGTTTTTTTTAAACGCTATAATGACCTGCCACCAGTTGAGATCCTCCTGGTTAAAGATCTGCAGAATGTCACCACTCCTGAAGCTCAGTCCTGCCTCCTTACAGGGGATCAGGTTATCGTGAGTCGGGTCGTAGTCAAAGTGACATCGCACGAAGGCCTAAAGAGGGTCAGATGACGTTGAAAAGAGGAAACGTGAATATGAATTAGTGAAGGCGAAAGAAACGCACATTTTGGCTCTTGTAACATGGTCAGATTATGTCATTCTGGGGTGTATATATGTGACCACGAAACACTCTTTGCCCGCTTTAAAGCCCCATCCATCTGTCAGCACACTTTCACAGCATCTCAAGGCAAGAGGATTCAGCTCATGAAGCAAATTCTGTGTCCAAACCCGCAATGACAGGACATGGAGTCTGGGAGACAGACGGAGCGAGAGAGAGGAGAGACACAGAAATAAAGCGCGAAAGAGAGAGAGCCAAAATATGTAGCCATGGCAACCATCCCCTCCCCCCTACACTAGATGCCTTTTCTCATACTGAACTGATGCATGAACAAAAAAAAAAACCTGCCAGCCCTGACTGTTCTGCGAGTGTGTGTGTGTGTGTATCATTGGACACACACACACATACACAATCATGGCCATAGGGAGCTGTCAGCTGAGTTAAATCACAGAGTCATGGCTGAGCTGCAGGCGTGAAGCACATACAGCTGGATTACATTCAGGGAGAACTTCTTTAATTATCACAACTCCTCACAGACTACAGCATCCACCTACACCAGTCGTGTGTGTGTGTGTGTGTGTAAAATATCAGTTTTTAATATCTATGACAGGCAGCCAAGAAGACACTTTGATATATATGGAGTTGATGTTATAAAGAAAACAACAATGAAATACTTGTATGCAATGACTCGGAAAATACGCTCTTTAGTGAATAACTCAAGGAGTTAAAGGTGAGGGTGTCTCTGCAGGATGTTCCCCAGGTTCCACTGGTGTGTAACCAGTAAAGCTACAACAGCTTCATTTCTATTCTCAAACACAATCAGCCCCGGCTCCAGTTTTGGTCATTTGCAGACTTTCATTTCATTTCGTTTCAGGAACTGCGCCCGTTCCCCCTCGAGGCATGAAGGAATTCTCTTATCACTTGGGTTAATTTAAAATCAAAACAATAACATACAGTAACTACAGCAATGCCGGTGGGCTCTGCGAGGCCACGGTGGAGGACAGTGGTGCTCTGGGGCTGCAGCGCGAATGTTTACGGGAATAGTTTCAGGATTTGTCGACACTTCAGCACCACAAATGGCACTGGGGGAAAAAAAATCCTGTTGGTAGTTGTACCAGATTTGATCATGTGAAGATTACCCGGGGGCCAACGGTCCCTTCTGACCCTTTTTTAACAGTAAATATTACATACAAATGCACTTTGTTTGTTCACAATTATCATTTCTTTAATGGCAATGTAAATCTAAGCCACGCAGGAGTGAACAAATGAAAGAAATCTGCCTTTCTTTCACCTCTGGAGTCAGATAATGAATCTGTCTGTCACAGCTGGGTTGCAAACACAGTCCTTACAAGCTGAGCTAATGGCGATGACACATAAATAATATTGTGATTGACTTTGAATATGTATAATAAAATGTAACCTATGCTCATAATTGCATCACACAAACCCTCTTCTCATCATCTCTCATCATCTACGACGTTATGTTCTGGTGAATTCCCGGTCTCGTGTGAGGAACTAATTAAGTGCGGCGTCTTTTTATCCGACTGTCCCTCTTCTCTTTTAGCCAATCAGTCATTACGCTGACATCTCATTGGCTCTACAGAGTGAACACTCTCTAAACTGGGTCACATCTTCCATGCGACTCACCTTCACCGACTCCACTACAGCTGACGTTCATTAGCTACACCTACAGTGTTACAGCCACAGATCCATGGATCTTTTTCAGCTCTTTAAAACACTGCACTGGGTCAGTTCCTACTTAGACAAAAATAACGACAAAATAAGAAACAATCGCTCTTTTTCCTCATCTTCGCCGAGGGTTTCAAGTTTTGACCTTTCGTGTATAATCAGAACATTATTCTTGGCAAACAAGAACACTGCCATCCTACAAAGTCCTGCTGCTGAATTAGATTTACAAGTCTTGGCACAGCTCACAAGGTTACAGACGGCAGGAAGGAAAGCAGAGGGGACAGCAAGTGTTTATTTATTAACTGATGTAAATGACAGTGACCTTTAAAAACTAATTATCGTCTTTAAACCAATACTAATTGCAGGATTGGTGTTTGAAAACGGATTCTTCTTCAAGCGAGTGTAAGATTATTGTTAAAACAAGGGTATTGATTCACCAAAGCCTAAAATCTCATTCTTCTTTCTCCTTCTTTAACCTTCATCTACCCTTCACACCGTTGAGTGCTTTTGTGATGATGAGTGGCACAGAGACATTGTCAGGCTGCGTTCTGTTTTTTGTTTTCTCCTTTTAAAGGAGGCTGAAGTAGAGAACCTGCACAAGGGTATGACGAACTGACAGGTGATATGAAAATATGTTCAGGGCGGGGGTTTTTCCTCAGATTACTTTTCCAACAGATCAATCAATGCACAGGGCACTTCCTGTTTCGCGTGGCCGACTTCCTGTTGGTAAATAATGGGTATAATGTGTTCAGGGCAGGTTCCTAGTCTCACATATGAAGTTTCGAGACCATCGGTCGATGTGTGGCAAAGTTACAGCGCATTTCCTGTTTCGTTACGGTTTTTGGTGTGTTGGTAGGATTATCGCGCTCAGACGAGTTTGTTCATTTACAAGACGTGCAAATCGCCAAAGATGGACGCCAAATTCAAAATGGCCGACTTCCTGTTGAGTTGAGGCCATGGTGCTGATAAGACTTTTTTTGTCCGTCTTGGACTGTAACATGCTCCCACCAAGTTTTGTGAAATTTGGTGCAACTTCATTTCGGCTTTCTCCCTCCTCCTCCGAGGGCCATTTTGCACCATTTTTACGTATTTCACTTATTTTCTCCAGCTGTGTGCCAATTTTTCATCCACTGCAAGAAAGAAAATAATAATCCCATAAAATCCAGTAGGTCCCCGCACACCTGTGAGACTGCTCGGGCCCTAATTAAAGAAGTTAAAGACCATTTCCTTGATGGGTGGTAAAGGATTTAACCATGAAACTGTTTGTATGTGGTTGTGTTTCCATGGCTGACCTGTCTTGGCGTGTGTGGCTCCTGGTAGCTGGGCAGGATCTTCAGCACCACGCTGCCGCTGGCCTCCTTCAGCATCTCCTGGAGAACTTTGGGGTCGTTGCCCACCTCCTTGCCGTTCACCTCTTTGATGATGTCGCCCACATGGAGCAGGCCTTGCTGGTCGATCATGCCACCGTGGAGGATCCTGGCAATGACCAGCTCACCGCTCTCCACGCGAAATGTTACCCCCTATGAACGTAGACACGGTTCAAATGTCAACGAAATGATATTTTAACATGAACTTGAATGAACGGTTCAGTCTCGCAAAGTCGACTCAAGACATTTAGGTCAACATTTAAGGCAAGGGAAGGCAAATCTGTTTGTTTTCAAGGTGCTTTGCATAAAACATTAAAAGCATCATGACAAACTTTTTCAAATTTATAAATTGAAAAAGGAAAGTCTTCAGTGTTGATTGTTGTTGCAGCAGACCTGCAGAGTTAGCACCAGGTATGTGGTGCATAAAAAGTGAAAGCTGCTTCTCTGTGTTTAGTTCTGCCTTTAAATCAGGGGGACACAAAGTAAACCCGTCCCAAACAAACAGCCAAAGGATTTAGGTAACGGATGATTAAACCCAGGAGAAGGCGGCAACAAAACATTATGGATGCCACCTGCCGTAAAACACTAAAGAAGAAGAAGACGACGACTTGAAGGGTTCAATGTGGTTCAATTTAAGTGTCCAAATTCAAAAAGAAACAGTTCCAAACAAATGGAAACTGCTGAGTGATGACGTTATTTAGACTACAATAAAGAAACCCCTCCGGGTGTGTTTGCTTAGTTGGCAAGGCGACAGCACTCCTGATTACTTTTCTAATGGTTCCTCACAAACCTAGGAGAGTTTCAGGGTAAAGCACGATACATCACCTGGTCCATGGTTTAAAAAAAATAAAAATGAACATGTCAGTCTAATGCAGATAAATTGATTTTATTTTGTTCTATAAAACAACATAAACCTGACTCATTTCTCTTATTCTGCCCTGCAGCCATTCTACTGAACCGACTCACCAGATGCTCACCGGACACCTTCCGGATCCCCACCATCCTGACTGCGTCTGGAGGCACAGGCTGGTTGTTGAGGGCTGCATCCATGAATGAACAGGGGCTGGGGGGCGGAGTCTCGTAGTTTTTGGACGCCACAGAGTCGTGGGTCTCCAGGAGAGACTGGACGGAAGAAAAGAACATGCTCACATGTTACATGGCTTAACTAAAAATGGCTGTAGTCTTCCTGTTTCAAAAGTGAAGCCTAGGAAATAGCACTTATCCAGCAGGGGGCGACTCCACTGGTTGCCAAAAAAGAACTAATGTCTATGTAAAATATGACAATAAAGCATGTCACATAAAAAGGGGACAGTGTATAACTGCAAAACGTGCAAAGACTGTAATACAGACACAGCATGAACATCGTCACGTTGAAAGGTAATCAAAGGTTCAGCCTGTTCTCCACACCTGGAAGTGGGGCTCCTTCAGGATGTGGAGCAGCTCGTCGGCCGCCTGGCTGATCTGTGCGAGTGGACTCAGCTCTTTGAGGATGTCCTGAACCAGCTCCATGTTGTTCTCTCTCACAGCCTCCAGTTTGGGCTCCTCTAATCGCTCATGGGCCTGAGATTTAATAAAGAAAAAGAAAACAGATGTTACTCAGACCGACATGTGCCGTCAGGATTACTCGATTTCCTGATAATGCTGTGTCTAATTTATGGGTTATAAATTCCATCAGCTTTGAAAGGGCAAAGTTATAACTTGTAGTCTCCATTAGCGGATCAGTTAGTCTGTACTTTGCTGAGGTATAATGGAATGTTTTCTGACTTCTCCAAGTCAGTTTGATTTAATAAAAGTCACAAGAACAAACACTAAAAAAAAGCAAAAAGAAATCTGCTGAGAAAACACAGCCTGAAATCTGGCTGAAAGATACAAAAAAACAATTATTTGGCCCTGTAGGTTTCTTCTTCTTCTTCTTCTTCTTCTTCTGTGATTAATATTTCAGAGAACATTCATCTTTCACGTACTCTTCTTCGACAATCAAAGACAGAGGAGTTTCTGCTTGTTGGAAAATCACAGATACAAAATCCGTTTTTTGTCTGGTTTTGATTAAAAAAAAGTTGTGATATTTCAGTTCTATTTTTGTTCGAGATTTTTCTCACCATTTCACAGAGAATGTGTTGACACTTTCATCCTGCACTATAGCACTGTAGCTACCACACCTCAGCTGTGCGTCATCCTGAAGCAGTCCAGTTAAAACAAGGTCACAAATCTGTCAAAGTTCCCAGAACTCAATTATTACCCATCGACTGCAAAATGAAATTATCTACACAAGCGCTTTGCAGCTGCACATCTGAAGTCTCACGTCCTTAATACCGCGGAGGATTCGTCTGGTGGGAACTCGCTGCTGCGCCGGGAGCCGAGATGTTTGCTCGTTTGTTTGTTTATGAAGAGTGGAGAGGAAGAATCCCTGCCGAGGAACAGGATATGGCGCGCACAACGTTTACATGCGCGCACAAATAGATATTTACACATTCCACATACTAAAATACACAAACAGATTTGCACACACACACACACACACACACAGATACACAGAGCTTCAGCCAACTTCAGCCGTTATAGCAGAGGAACAAATCTGCTTGACCGTGAAATTTGACCAAAACTAAATGACAGAAAATTAATGAAATCAGTCAGGTGTGTTGGAGCAGGAAAACATGCTGCACAAGATTGGGCAAGGAACCACACATGGCACTAACCCCAACCCAACCAATTATTTTCTACATGTTAAAAGAATGGTTTAATATTAATAAGTTATCATTTAATGAAAATAAAACAACATTTATGGTGATTGGTGGTGTTAGGGTTGTGAAAATTGTGAAATTAAATTACTCCTGAATGGAGTAAAAATTGAAAGAGTATATGAGACTTAATTCACATATAGAATACATTAAAAAGAAATCTGCGTATAGTATACTTTTTACTTATAATGCCATATATGTCATATTGTGTTGAGGTTTGGGGAAATACATGCATAGACCCTAGAATTAAACTCCAGAAAAGAGTTATCAGAATAATTAACACAGCTTCCTATTGTGAAACCACTAATAAATTAAGTCGTCATCATTGAATTGTTTTTGTGCACCGCTTGAGTTTATTGCTCGTGAGGCCAAATTGCACAGTTTCATAAAAAAAATTGTCTAATTTTCAGTCTGAATAAAATAAAATGTTAAAAACAGAACTAAAAGCATGTGTCATTTAATCGCTTTCTAAACACAATAGTCCTGTGGCACAGAGCCAATCACAATCACACAACTGATATCAACTGAGGAAGCTGCTATTCCCAATATCAGCTCGCCATGAGCCTAATCTCCTAATCTCACAGTCATTAAACATCATTGTGTTGTGTGGTGAAATCTGCACGTAAGGGTAAAAAAAAAATCATATTGTGATTCATTTTGATTTCATAATTTGAATAATCTATTGTAATTTTCCAGGAAAAGATGTCAAAATCTTAAATATTTGACATTTTCTGTGTTTTTTAAGGTTGAATTTCTGAAGAATTACGATTTAGATTATTTTTGCTTTATTAATTGTGTTCTTTTTAGTTTTTCTTTTTTAGCTCCACCCTCATCTACACCCAACAAAAAAACAAACCCTAACAACCCATAAGTGTTCCTTTTCACCCTCTAAAAGAGTGTGCGCCGTTCATCCGAGGACAGATCCATCATCCAGAGTTTGAAAGTAATCAAAAACAAAGAAAGAGAGAGAAAGAGAAATAAGAATTTGAAGCCGACGGTGAAAAGCAGCTTCCACGACAACTCAACTGACACCGACTTGCGAATGTGCTTTTCCACACGAAGGAGAATTATGACTTCCACTATGTGCACTGCATCTTCTGCAGCACTGTATTTTATTTTTCCTTTTCCTTTTAAAGAGACATGTGAAACTGCTCTTGGCAAGAAGTGGAGACGGATGAGTGACAGGAGGAGAAGAAGAACGTGAGATGTTGTGGGAAGCCGAGTTCTTTTACCGCGTAACAGAGACATCACTTCAACATAAATAGGAAGAACTCGTCGGGATTGGTTTCATAAAAAGGGGCTTTACGCGAGGTGAAGTGTGGAATTGACTTTCATCATCTGCTATTATGAATAATTCTATTAAGTCTCCAGTGTTGGAAAACAACCTGATACACAGACTTCTCTTCACTCTTAAATCACTGAGGCTTTTACAGGATTTCAGGTCAAACTACAAATACAGATTTTTTTTAACAGTTTTTTTTAAGTGCCACCTTCACATTTTTAAGTTTAAGGGTATTTTCTCAGAGTTCTTCTTGGATAAATAACTTGACTAATTTGCTTCCACACAGAACAGATTTGTTGTTCAAAAGATCTCTTTTACAGACATGGCCGGCAGTGAAGAGCAAAGAACAATACATTCAGTGTTATATACTGTATACTGCCTCTTGGTAAACTGTCAATAATCCTCGTAATCCTGCTGTCATATCAGTGCTGGGTTTCAAGATGCACTTTAAACCTGCGGAGATCGAGCAAATACACTCACATCATCTGATCCTCACACAACGTCCCACACAAAGTTCTTTTCTTTTCACCGCAGTGACCCCACAACTTCAGCTCAGCACAAATCTCGTCACCTATGTGATTACAGCGCGTGTCACTAGTTTGTTCAGAATCGTGATTTTTGTATTCCCGTAGCAGGCTCATCTGTTCTCTAGGGGACGACACAGACACAGGGTAGATTTTTTTCCCCCACCGCGGTGAGCCTCGACGGTGATTGGACAAAACTGTCACTTCCACGGAAGCTCAGCTTCTCCAGGAGTCAATGGAGCAGTAGGCGGGCACAAACTGTATGGAAGGCGGAACCAGTTCTCGATTGACAGCGTTGCAGAAACATAGCGGCACCTTATCGACCTCAGTCCTGTGTGGATTCTGCGAGGGACGTTTGTAGACAAACAGCTGCTCATTGTGTGTTATTTGCGCGCCGATATATAGACCATTTTCGCTTTTAATTACATAATTATCGCAATGTTTTATTGTTGTCGTTGAACTTATGTGACAATTTATGAATAAATAACGGGGTTCTGGAATGAGCTTCCCCTGTTTCAAAGACCAGCAACCACCACTGAGTTGCACTCTGTACGCAGAATCCATAGCTTGTAGAATCTCTCAGGATCTTCAAAATGTTCCCTGGACTCTACAGCGATCCACCATCTTCACTTTTTATGAAAGATTAAGTAGCCTGACGTAAGATCTGATACATGTGTGTCTCTGGGTTTGAACAGCTTCCTGCCAAAAAGATGTTGTTTTAAGTCCAAGCGTTGTGACGGGACTGCGTGACGTCAGCTACAGAATTTATTCCCATAATGCCACATGGGAATGTATTAAAATATTCCACTTCTTCGTTCTCAAACGTTGTGGTATTTACCCCCTAAGAACCCGCAGTGTAGAGCGAGTCTCCACATCAATGTGTATTAACTGGTTTTCCCCTCGGTTTTATTTCTGCATTCTACACTGATCAGAAATAGCTGCTGCTCCACCAGCACTTGTGTCAGTGTGACAATCGAGTAGTCAGCTGGGATAAGTACCAGGTTCACTGACTGCTGTGTGCGGTCCCCTGCTCGGTGCCTTGTTAAAATGACTGACAGCTAGGGAGAATATCAGGAAGAAATAACTAACTAAATAAATAAATAAATAAATAAATCTCGCAAGTGTAATTTCATAGTTAATGGTGTTAACACACGCCCAAAAAAACTGCCTGCATGGAAATGACAACGTTTTTAGAAACACAGAGAACTGATCAGTAAAAACTGAGCCTTAATAGAAACCGTGATATTTCAGCGAGCAGCAGTTAAATGAACCTGTAGTGTTTATTATCTCGTGGTCAAAGTTTACGCAGCGTTGTTGTACGTGCGTGTCTTTATTCGATTTTTGCTGCCACGGCCTCAACTTATAAAAGGAAAGAATTCATGACATTTTACTGAGAATGACTGTGCACATAAAAACTACTTTTCAAACTGTGGTTACATTTCTAGATTTCCGTTTTGTAATGTTTGAATAAAAGTCTCTTATTGTGCACACAGTTATTTGCTGTAAGTCTTAATTTAACCCTTAGAACACGGAGCATTTCGGCTGCTTCTTTCCCATAACTATGTTTTCCCATAACGTACAGTATATACAGAGGCTATAAGCATTTTCACCAACTATATAAACAATCCTGAGCAAAAACTACTCAAAATGTTTAAAATGAACAAAAAGAAAAGAAAATTTGGTGATTTTCTGCACAATTGTTGCTACTTGACGCTACTGAAAATGCGATATAAAATGAATCATAACATAAGCACTTTGTAAAGCCTGAATATGTGACCTATAACCACACACACACCCCCAGGATGTCCATATAAGGCGTTGTGTAGTATTCTCATGGCAAATTACCAAGGGGTAAAAAGTCTGAGAAATGCAATTGTATTGTCAATTTGTACGTTTGCATGCATGAAGAAAACGGTCAAACTCAACTGTCAACCGTCGAATTAGCCGCACATTTAATCCTGCATCTTCAAGCTCGAATATTGAGAGCATAAAAACTTCTTCTCACCACTGGACTCTCCATGATGCCTTTGAGGAAGATGAGATCCAGGTCGTTGGCGGTTGTGGAGCTCGTGCTGTCACTCAGCGTGTCCAGGGCCTGATGCATGGCTACACACACACACAGAGAAAGAATAATACAGTTCAGTCTATTTCACTCCTCTTTTTCCCGCCGTCACGCGAGTGAGAAACGGACGGAGCGGATCACGTCAGCGGAGGAGCACGCGGCACATTTACATGAGTTCACATGGGCTTGAGAAGGAGGGAGCGCGAGGGAGGAAGAGGAAGAGGGAGCTGCCTCACATCTTTTCCCAAAGCAATTTAACCTCTCTCACTTATTCCCCCACTCAAGTCTGACAGACACAATCTTTCTCCCACAGCTCCCAAACTTCCTCTCCCTCTCCCTCTCCCTCTCTCTCTCCCACACACACAAAAACATTCCATCTGAACAAAAACTGCAGAAAGAATAAATATTAGAGGCTGGAAATTCTGGATTTCTTTGTTTTCCTTCTTCGCCCAGAAGAAGGAACATAAATGACACACACACACACACACTTATATCAAAGATATAAAATGAAACCACAACAACAAACAGTGTCATCAATCCAGTGGAGGTAACACGAGGTTCAGCTTCAAAGTATTTCCAGCGACAGAACTGACAGATGAGGGAAGCAAACACATTGATATCACCAGCCAGCAGATTAATGAGAGGAGATGTGACTTTCAGAGAAGAGTTGGCATTTTTTTCCTCTCGTGCGGGGAACACTTGTTTTCTTTATTTAGACGGCGAGGCTTTTGTTTCCAAAAGCTTTTATTAAGGTTGGTGATTCACCACAAGCTCCTCACACCATATCTGTCTCGTGCCTTTCACTGGGGAGGGAAATGGTTCTGATGATGAGTTCAGACTGCAGGGACAATAAACGCTCTCGGTGGATTCATGTTTTCATCATCTTTGCAGAAGACAGGATGAAGGACGGTCTGGAAAGACCAGGGTGCACAATAAAATCCTGGTACGGGGGAATCTACGACACAACAAACCAACACAGCGAACAAAATGTAAGGGGGGGGGTTTTTGAAGCGTGGTTGTATGAGGTAGTGACACATAATCAGAATCTGTGAAGACTCTCAGAAATCCAGGTTTATGGAGGCAACTGTCCTGTTGTACCAGCCTTATGATGCTTTTCCACTATACAGTTCTGGCCTTGACTCACTTATAGTACTGATAGTACTAGTACTTCTTTAGTACCTGCTCTGGTGAGGTTCCAAGCGAGCTGAGCTGATACTAAAATATCTAAACTCAACATTTAAAATAAAATAGATGGGGAGGCTCACTCTTACTGAAAACATGGCTTTTAAACACAAAAGGCTCACCTGATAAAACCTATTGGCCCTTTTCCACTACGGTCCCACCTCACCTTGCCTCAGCACAGCACAGGATGCATTTCCACGACAAAAATAGTACCTCCTCAACGTGGGCGGAGTCATCACTGCACGGCTGCATGAAACTGCAGTGATTTCCACACACACACACACACACAATCATTAGAATCAGTTCATTACAAAATATGTGTTCAGTACTTCCTCCATGAGCACAGACTCCATCTGTCACTGGACTGAAATACACTGAAAACACCAGACTCCTCCTGTTAAATATTGAAATTTTAGACATTTCCTTGGTAACTGTTGGAGATAAACCCACGTTTTTAAGGATTCTTAAGTCTTTTTGTTCAGGGGCCACATACAGCACAATTTTATCTCAAGTGGGCCGGACCAGTAAAAATAGGAAAAAAATAGCATAATAACCTATGAACAACAAGAACTCCTTGTTTTTTTTCTTCTTTGTTTTACATTCAATGAGGGATATTTTTACAAAACATGACATTTCTTGAGAAATATAAGTGCAATTTCAACAATATCGTGCCTAAATGTACTATTTACACATCGTACTGGATCTAAAATGGCACAAACATTTAGTCACAGGTATCTGAAAGAGAAAAATATTGTATTTGACATCACGTTTAGATTGCAATCTTGTGTGAAATTTTAACAAATTCATCCTGTGGGCCGGATTGGACCCTCTGGTGGGCCGGACCTGGCCCCCGGGCCGTATGTTTGACACCCCTGTTTTAACTGATCTACAGTTCGGCATTGTTCGGCTTTGATTCTTATGTCGGACATCTCTTCCTGTGACGGCGCTCTGACCAATCAGTGGCCGGCAGTCTGGCATAGTATCAGCTCAGCTCGCTTGGAACCTCGCCAGAGCAGGTATCAGGGACTACGCTAGTGGAAACACAACTTTCTTTTAAGGACATGTAGGTCACCTTTCTCCCGGTCACACAAGCATCATCTGGCAAGAAACTGAAGTTGGTAAATCGCTCACTCTCCCGCACCAAAGTCCACAGAGAAAACTAAGGCTTTTTAGTTTGCAGGGACACAGGAGACGCCGGTCTACTGCTGCCTTGTTCGTTTAGTATATGTTTGTGTTAATTAGATAAATGTAGACAAAGGGTTTCAAACACCACAGTCACAAAATAACACACCTGAATGCAGTGATGGAGGCAACTGAGGATCAAGATCTTTGTTTGAAGGCCGTGAGCGATTTACAAAGCGACATAAACTTCAGTTTCCAGGCAGAACAAGTGGCAAACATACAGTATTCTTAAGACATGGTGGCCTCATGAATGATGAACTCTGTTTCCCTCATTCCTTCTGAATATGTGTCTGCACCTCATACACGCAAAAACTTCAAAAACCCTAAACCTATAAAAATGGAGAATGAGTTTCAGTCGCAGGGCAAAGTAAACCAAAAAGGCGTGTGTGTGTGTGTGTGTGTGTGTGTGTGTGTGTGTGTGTGTGCGTGCAGTTCAGGTTTGTCAAGAACTTACTAAACACTTTCCGACTGCTCAGCAGAGCTGTCTGGGACATCTCTTCACTTTTAAAGACAAGCGCTAAAAGAAAAGAAATGATGACACAAGAGTTATTAGACATCTATTTTTGGCACCGAAGTTTCTCCACGTTTATCGCCCGGCCATAAAGAAGCCATAAAGATCCCGCCCCCAATAATGGCTTTACATAAAAGATAAAGCTATAAAGACAAGGAGGCCGGAGGACAACGACCTGACCGTGGCCTCTACTGAATAATAAGGTTATTACGCGTCTTCTTCCGCAGTGAAACGCTGCTACATCACAGGAGTTACCAGATTTGTGCTTTGGCAGAGACTCGGCCAACAGGTGCCGCATAATTCTGTTTTATCGGCACAACTGCGGCTGCGTCACTGGCACGTTTCCTGAGGTCAGTTTATCTCTGCGTCACCACATGTGCGTTGTTGTTTTTTGTTTTCATGGGTTTCCGTCCTAATGATTTCCTCTTTTCCTCACTGAACATCAGGCACACTGAGCTTAAACATCTGCAGGAAGACGTGGTACAGGCAGCCTGTAACTTACCATGACTTGGACCGGATCGAGGAAAGGTGAGAAAGGAAGTGGAGAATAAATAAAAATCGTTTTCCCAGTGCTGAGTGTGCCTGGGGTCCTTCTATTATTCATAGGGATTATTAAAAATACAGCTTGTCCTCTTTCTCTGATCCCTTTCTTCTTCTCTCTACATATAAGATAAATAAGATAATAATTTTGTTGCACGCTTTAAAGGAACGACAACAGAGGACTGGCGGCTGAGCAGGTCAAACATTCACACATTATTTAAGGTCGAACTTCAACGTTCTATTTAAAGTAATGTCCACATTAGGATGCAGGTGGAGTATTTCGTGTCGTATAAAGCCGCGCCCCCTCTCCTTACGTAAACTTACAATAAAACTGTATGGCCGGAACTGTTTTGGATATTTATTTATTCAATCTTCCGTCTTCCTCGTTAAAGCACCTTCAGTCACACATGTGGACGTTCGGTGAGCGGTGAAGTCAAGTGGAAGTCGTTTTTTTTTTTTGCTCCACTGAGCCCTGAAATCCCCACATTATACCGTGTAAGTTGATACCGTTATAGAACTCCATTTAGCAGGCGAACGCGTAAGAGCACACAAAAGGGGACTGAGGCGGAATCTCTGACACGGCACATCGTGTACTACAGAACTTACTGTTGCAGCGGGGGAAACTGCAAATTTAAAAGCTATTTTCAGACCTGAACGGCTCGTGTTTTTTCCCCACTATTTCATCGCACCTGCAGAGACATGAACTCTACAATTATCCATCCATCTTCTACCACTCCAGTCCATCACAGGGCCACATATAGAGACAAACAACCATTCACTCTCACGGTCAATTTAGAGTGTCCAATTTACCGATGGCCCATATTGCATGTTTTTGGAACTGTGGAAAACCTGGAGAGAACCCCACGCACACGCGGGGAGAACACGCAAACTCCAGGCTAACCACTACACCAACCTTGTGGCCGAGGTGAAAACATAACACCAAGAAATCTCTGGAACATCCAGGAGATCAGGAGGCTGAACACACGGTTTCTCCTGCTGTGTTCTCACATGAGTTCTCACGTGAACCGTTTGTGTCCGATGCATTTAAGGAGGGAAAGGAGTCTAAATCTGAAAGTGACTAAACGGGGGGGAGGAGAGCAACGTGTCATTCGACTCAGGTTTGCAATGACAACGCACCATGGCGACCGCGTGCATCACAAGTCTTCAAAGAATAACAGATTTTGTAATCACAAGGAAACCAAATTAAAGCTTGTTGTGTCCATTAAGCTCTCATCCGAGAGTCATTCCACCTCCAAGGATAGTTACAATTAACAACAACAACAACAAGCTGTTAAGCCAGCGCTAGGTGAAGGCTGTTGGTTGCTATGGAGTGGCAGTTGGGGAGAGGATGGAGAAGGGAGCTAAGGGAGCGTGGAAAATAGACTGGGTCGGTCTTTCTCCATGCTGGATTCTTGTGGGGTCTCTTTCCACCACCGATTTCTGATTTGCCCTCATGAAACCAAACATTTGGTTTCACGTGAAATAATGAACTGAGACAGGTAAAGTTGATCGGGACAACGTCAGGTAAATTAATTCAATTTAATTTTTTTTTTTTTTTGACAAAACATTTCAGTGTGAAAAATGAGCGGATTGTGCACGGATTGTGCTACACTTTGAAAGGACAATGAAAGTTACAGCCAGCAAAGACCCGGCGGTGATTAATCCTGGCACTTTCAGTGGAGAAGGTCAATGTTGGAGCTTTCCATTGTGCACAAAGTAACCGTGCAGGAATAAAAAAACACTTTATTCTGTGTAATATCTGAGCGGTCCTCTCCTCCATCACGCTCTGCATAGTTTAAGTTTAAGTCACAGAAATCAACATGCTGGGGGACGACGTTGGAACTCGATGTATTAAAAGACTCCAGAGACATTATTATGAAGTACTTTCTCTTAGTGATTCTGCTCCCTGCTCCTCTGCAAATATAATTACCATCAATCCCTCAGATGGACAAAGATTAATATCCAGGCAGAATATTGGATTCACCACATCCCATGGTGGCGTGTACCAGAACTGATTAATCATTTATACACCGATTCATTTATAACCTGAGTAATATGATTAATTTCTGCTCACAAAATGGGTTTCTTCATTCTTATTTTCTTAATGCCCTTATGGTATGGAGTATACTTAGATGTGTACAGACATAGCAGGTAAAATGAGGATAAAGTTATGGTCAACAAATGTCAAGATAAATAAGTCCAGCTGCTCCAATACCAAACCAAGCAGGCCAGGGAATGTTGTGTGGGCACAGCCATTGTGTAATGGACAAATAAGCCTAATCATCCAGGGTCTACCGACGTCACTACAGGCTTAGTCACTCACTCATTTTCTACCGCTTTATCCTCCACATGAGGGTCGTACAGAAGACCTGACCACCATAGTCCTCATAAAGGCAAGTATAGTGCTATTCCCTACGACTCTTAAAAAACATTGTGCAGGTTGACAACTGGTCTAAGCTCAGCTTCTCTTGCTGTTGCAAGAGAAGTTGTTAAATTAAAGTTAAATTTAGGAATAATTATCTGGGCCTGAAATGAGCTTCTCCTGTTTCCAGGTACTGGGACTCTTCCGCCGTCAAAACAGTTGAATACAGTGGAGTATAGTTTTCAATCAAAACAAAATTGAATTGCTCCAGGGGTGAAACTATTTGGGCAGAACTCTGTGGTTAGAGTCCACAGATGTTTTCCCACCTGTGATGGATGAGGCCTCTGCTCCTGCAGGTTTCAGCTCATTAGGTCTAATACGAGTAATTAAGATACACAGAAGCACATGCAACACAGATCTTTTATTTTTTCCCCCCTATAAATAAAGGAGTGACATTTAGCGTGTGTAAACACCCACACGGCCCTGGTAGATGACATCAACAGACATAACTAACTCAGATAATCACTGCTGTAGAGCGTAAACAGTGAAGGGATCACAAGGACGTACGTTTAGTTTCTAAGGAAACGGCGCGCAATCAGCATTTCTTTCCCACTCAAATTAAAATGAAATGATGGCTGAATTCCAGCCATTCAGCTACTTCAAGACCCTTTAACGCACCATCTTGAGCACTTTTGATTACAAACAGACCCTGTTTTTTGTTAATGTCGTTAACGACAATAATAAGCCACTTGAGTCTAGTCAACCTTTGTTAGATAATGAATCCGCTCATTTTCTCTAAAACAAACTGTTTGTGAAATCATGCTTTATATAATACAAACAAATTATGCATGATCATTATTGTTATTATTATTATTATAATAATAAAGGTGCTATAATCATGTTTTTTGTTCATACGGCCTTAAAATTAGGTACAAAAAGGGAACAGGGAACTTGTTGAGTATTTGTTTTCATGTTCAAACTTAGTTTTAAAGTCACTTATACTCTGAGTTACGACCACCGTGTGTTTGTCCCGTGAGAGGTCACATTTCTGGGGGGGAGAAGTACTTGAAAGTGCCCTCCTCTAATCAGCTGAATGAGGCACTTAAAAAGGACGCCATTTAAGCCATTCCCATCGCCATGGTGACGCTTGGCAGTGTTGAACTGGACCGCCTTATTAGCCGGCTAAAGGTCACCGCTGGACACGACACTTGTGATATTTGTTGACATTTTGCAAATGAACAGGGGCTCCCGTTACGACCTCACACCACGGAGTGAGAGTGAAGAAATCCCTCGAAATAGAAATAAATCTGTACATGCATATATATGTGTATACATATATATATATATATATATATATATATATATATATATATATATATATATATATATATATATATATATACACACATATGTATATATGTGTATATATATATATATATATATATATATACACACATATGTATATATGTGTATATATATATATATGTATATATATACATATATATATACATATCACATATGTATATGTATATATACACAAATATATATACATATATTGCTTTATTGAGCGCACCGTTTACCTTTCGTTGCAGCTAATGAAAGAAACATAGACGCGACGCGGGTGAAATAATTGCCAGTGTCACAGCAGCACTACAAACCCTCAGCCAGTGGCGGACTTAAAATGCCCCCCCCACACACACACAAACATACGTGCACTGAAGTGACAGGCGGAATAAAAACCCGCTCCGTGACAGCGAGTGTGATTTACGGCTGTGGTCTTGACACGCAACAGCATTGGCAACAGCGTTCCCCACGCTGCTCTTCAAACACTTGACAAATTAAACACGACTGCTGCTTTGCGTCTTTCTTTTTTTCATCCATAATCCAGCACTGTTTAACTTACAGCGCGTGCGATGGGTCAACAACGCACTGTACGTGAATAGACGGGGAAGTGGACGACACGCTGTGAACACGTGACTGTGTAGAACGCAACTCTGTGCAGTATTAATGAACCGGAGCATCAATTATGAATGGCATGTATGGCACTTTCACACTTTCATTGTGCATTCATCATTCAATGCAACAACAGAACACACACACACACACACAGAATCCTCATGTTTCCGTCTCTAACTCTTCAACGTGACACATTTCCAGAAACACACTAACATCCGCCGTCTCCCAGCGTCTCAGACAGCGTTGCCCCGGGTCTCAATCTGTCTCTGCTCGTCTTCATCACACGCTGACAAAGGAGGGCTTTGAAACACAGTCGCCAACACGCATGTTGTACTTAGACTTTAAATAATTCCGTCTTTAGTTTTCAACTGTCTGTGACAAAAAAAAACAACACTTTTATCTGATTTAAAAAATCCTCATCCCTGCGTCCCCGTGTCACACCCCGTGCTCTTACCTTCTCCCTCCAGCTTGATTTCCAGGCCCTCCAGGGAGTTGGCCGAGTCCTCCAGGGAAAGTCTTTCAAACAGGCTGCCAGCCATGGTGAAGCAGCACCTGACGACTGTGCTCACACTTACACACCCAACACAGTATCTGAGGCAGACTGAGAAATCCACCTCTCCCTCTCTCCTCCCTCTCTTACTCCCTCTCTTACTCCCCGAGTGTCGTTTTCTTTCTGCCACAACAACAACAACAACAACTACTTCTTCCTCCACCTGTTCTTGACATGAATGTGTATAAGCTACGCCTGGCTGAGCATTTTCTCCTCCGCGTGAATGAATGCAGATGAGAGAGGGTTTCTGTGCACGCGCACAAGGAGGTGTATGTGCGTAACGTGAAGAGGAGGAGGAGGAGGAGGAGGAAGAGGAAGAGATTTCCCCTCCTTCCCTGTGAGAGTTAATGGAGGAGAGAGGAGGGGAAAAAGGTGACTCGTTGGTCGCAGACACAAGTGGAAACCGTGGACTGTGAATTAGCTTCCGATGAAAGTAGCCGTCAGCCACCAGGGGGCAGAAAGAACTCTATTTGAATGGAAGTCAATGGGAAAAAATTAGTTTTCTCACTTGATTTATGTGAGTCAACGTTTTCCTGACGAGTTAATGACATCATTTGCTAGTTTCAGCTAGCTCTTCTTTGCGGTGGCCCGGAAATGCTAACACTTCACAAAGCTAACGACACACATTTATAATTTTTGAAAACCAATTCACAAAACGTTAAATACTTCAGTAAAAAAGCCGAAACACATTTTTACAAAACAAATTTCACCGATACTGTTCGACTAGAAACAAAAGAGGCGTGGCGTTCTTTTTCTTCACACACAATAATCTTATACAGCACCACTTCCTTTCAACCTGACTTTCAAAATAAAAGCCACTGACTTCGACTTTTTACTACATCTTATATCTAACATTTGCCATTGTAAAACAAACGTTTTAATGTCATTCGACAAGCCTCACGTTAAATATTATGTTTGTTAGTAATAATAATAATAATACATTTTATTTAAATGTATTTATGTCACTCACAGTCACAGTAAAAAACACAGTTAAAAACAGACACATAGACTATGTGAATTTTTCTTCGTTTCTTTGCTCCATATAACAAAACAATTATTCAAAGTGTATTATTTTTGGTTTGTTGACAAAAAAGAGACGTTTAAGCGCATCATCATTTCCAGGTTTTCCAACGGTTTCTGACATTTCATGGATCAAACGATTGCTCGATTCAACGAGAAAATAATCGACAGATGAATCGATTATGAAAATAATCGTTAGTTGGAGCTCTAGTTTGCACTTCCAGGCCACCGTACTTCTTCAATAGATGTCATGGGGGACAATTATGTTCCCATTTAGAGGAAAATAGACAATTTCCTCCAAGTCTGCCTGGTTCTTTCTGCGGAAAAAGATTTCTTGCATATACTTTTTAAAGTCCTGATACTTATGACAGTGTGATGCTGATGTGCCAAGAGAAGTATCTCTTTGTTTGTGAAACCTATTCTAAGGTACAATTCCACAAAATGCTCCACGGCCCCCAGTTTAACAACTCTCCTCATCTAAGACAACAGGTTGGAATATTACGACTTAAAGTCGTGAATTTGCGACTTTTTCTCGAAGTCTGTGAAAAAAATGCTTTCTCAATGTGGCCCTAATAATCCGTCGTAAATATCTTTATATGTTGTACTTTTTTGGGGGGTAATGCACGTTTATTATTTATTATCTTTATCTTTACTGTCTTTGCTGCTGTAACAATGTAAATGTCCCCACTGTGGGACAAATAAAGAACCATCTTATCTTAAAGCCCAGCACATGTGACAGCCTATATTTTGTTTTGAAAAACAGTCAATGGGAGTTTGTTTTGCAGCCGGAATACTACGTCCACTTTTATACACGGTCTGTGTAGAGAAACACAGATTATGTTTATCCTGCTCGTCAGCTCATAAAACCAGGAAACAAATATCCGCAGCGTCTTCGTCAACACTTGTAAAATACTGTCTCACTGCTTTCAAATCAACACTGACCTCTCGTTCACCTTCTCGTGCAGAAAATCCTTTAGAATGTGTTTAGAGAAAAAAAAAGGAGAGACAATTTTCCGTGTGTTCCTAAGAGCGCCGCAGATCTAGAGCGTAGCCCACGGCTAAAGCAGAAATCAAGAGTGACTGACAGCGCGTTACAAAAACACAAACCCCACACTCGTGTCTGCTCTCCACTGGAGCTGCTTTTCTCCCTCCATCCAGCAGCCGACTACTGCTTTTTATTTTTTATTACAACATAATCAAATACGAGCGGTGAGTTCTACACTTGGCTCACTGTGCCCAATATTCTTATTGCCTTTAATTAATCATAAATCTGGCCGCGGCTTTTCAATCTTTTATGTCTGCGGCTCGAACGTCGGGAGGAAACGCACTGGAATCGTTGATTTGTGCCAGGTCAAAGTTGCAGATTTACTTGGCACAAAAAACCCCAGAATAAATTATTCTAATGCTTTAATATCGGTGCCAAAGTACAGTGTACATGATGTGGACAAAGAGCATTTTTAAGATAAAAGATAAAAGAAGAAACTGCAGTCACTGTCTTAGTTTCATAAAGTGCAAGAAAAAACAATGGTGAAAAGTTAAGCAACAGGATTTCTGATGTCCATTTTTAACCCTTTAACACCGAGCGTATCACAGACGACACGTTTGCACAAGCAGTAATTACGCGACGGTTCTGAAAGCGGAGAAGTTGCACGTATAAGCCAGCGTGTGGTTATTACGGTAATTTCACTCTCGCTGTTGCAGGACGCCGGAGAATCAGCGTCTTTGTCGCCATAGAGCAGAGAGTTGGAAATTCAAAGATGAAAATATGCTTTATATTGTTCAAAATTCTGATTTAACACGCAAAATATGTTGTTCATGTACAACTGCAGTGTTTTTTTCTCAATAAAACTTCATTTTAAATAGTCAGCACACTATTTTAAGATGCACTGAATTTTAAATAACTGCCAGATATTTAGTATATATAGTTATTCTGGCAAAATGGGCAAAAGCACTTAACTCACAGGACAATTTCTGTCCCTTTTATGGTTAAAATAAGCACTTCTCCATTTTCTGGCCCTAAAAAACACCTGCGTCATGTCGACAACAGGCCAAAGTCTGCACGATTATCTCACACATGACGACAGTTTGTTGCCAAATTTCAACTCAAGTCCAGCTATTACATGGAAACTTTTGCACAAGATAGTTATTTTCCATATATACGCGACATTATCTACATATACATGATCTCAAGTGACCCAGGCCAGTAACATAATAGCATAATAACCTATAAACAACAAGAACTCCTAATTTTTCCTGACATTTCCTGAGAAAAATAAGTGCAATAAGTGCAAATTCTGGAATATTATGCTTAATTTACCATTTAAACATGTGCATAACAACTCATGCGATCACAGTGGATTTATAAAAGGCACAAAACATTTAGTCACAGGTGTCTGGAACTGAAAAATATAGTATTGTATGTATTGTATATGGTATGAAACTCATCCTGCGGGCCGGATTGGACCCTCTGGTGGGCTGGTTCTGGCCCACGAGCCGTACGTTTGATATCCCTGGGTTTGCATAGTGAACTTTTTAAGGGGCAGCTGAAAATCACATTTAGAGTAATTGGAGTTCATTCAATTTTGTAAAATGCCAAACTCAACACCTTTACACGGGTGCTGTCAACGTTCATTTTGCCGATTCATTTAAATAATCGCAGTTAACATTGTTTGTTTACTTCCGGTGGCGACTGACCCTTAACCTTTGGTCACGTGTGCAGGCAAAGGACGGACTTTTAGGCGGAGTTTCATTTTAGAAAGTTACCCGCCGGCTTGTTGGACAAAACTTAGCCATTAAATTGTAATGTACTTTTTGCGTTGATTCTACATTCATTCCATGATTTTATATAAATAAATATCTGTTATAAGCAGATAACAGATAAATTGTGCGATTAATTAGTTAATATTTTTAATCGATTGACAGCCCTACTTTACACCTTTAGTTCAAATTTTGGCTTAAGCTATTATTTGAAAAACAAAACATGCGATAGCACGTGTGCCCTGGTGGACGACAGGGGAAGGACACAAGAGTAAATCCTGTGAGGTGTGACTGATCTAAGGACGGGACTTTTTGTGCTCTATTAGCCAGCGAGACACATGTCCTGTGTGCTGGGACAACAGCACAGACGTCCACATCACAGCAAATCCGAGCCACTTACCCGAGTCAGAGCTGGATGTTGCCACGGGCATGTTGAAGATCGGTTCCTCGCAGTATCCGCCACAAAAACTGTTCGTTCAACTGCAATAAAAAAAGAGAGAGAGAGAGCAGGTGGAGTGAGGGAGCCGCACTGATGAAGTATTGATCGTGAATATGTATGTAAAAATCCCGCCGGTTGTCGAGAGCCCTGAGGAGGAATTAAGGCTGGAACAGTGGTGTTTGGGTTTGAGCGGATTTAGAGGTTCAACACACACACACACACACACAGAGAGGGATCAGAGGGAAATCTTAGCAATGGCAAAGAAAACAACTTTGGTCCTTC
This sequence comes from Solea senegalensis, assembly GCF_019176455.1. NCBI lineage: Eukaryota > Metazoa > Chordata > Actinopteri > Pleuronectiformes > Soleidae > Solea > Solea senegalensis. Next base: position 2,687,645 of record NC_058041.1, read on the forward strand.
CTCACTTGTCCAGTCACGCACCAACGTCTTACCTTATATCTGGAATATTATTAGCAACAGTTGGAAAGACGGTGGGGCTGAAGGCGGGAGTGAGTGAGCCGGGGCAGCTAACATTAACTCAGAGAGGATCTCTGTTGATTGTAATTGATCCGTTTAAGCCCGATGAGGCCTTCGAGAAACAGCGTCACAGGAAGGGAGCGGAGGACGGCGCGGCATCTGGTGTCCTGTGATCAAATATGGGAGGAATTGATGAAACGCACGCACGCAGAGCGAGAGAAGAGCAATTAAGAGCCGCAGAGAAGAAAACTGTGTGTGTGTGTGTGTGTGTGTGTGTGTGTGTGTGTCAAACAAGAACAATGGTGAGGAAGAAATGAGCACAGCTGATGATGAGGGAGACTCTGGTATCCAAGGGTGCTAATTCCTGGTTGCCATGACGATAGCTGTCTATAAGACAAACCAGTGGCGTGGGGGTCAGAGTGCGGCGACGTCACCACAGGGTCACCACCGCCTTTGTCAACATATCGTCATCATCATCATCATCAATGTGATTTGTAGTCAATTAATTAATCAATATACATAAAATAATATCACATACAATACAATAGCAGGGGTAAAAATCCACTAAAAACAATATGAGTCCATTCAAATAATCAATAAAATGTGCGACATAAACTGAGAATATATCCATAACGTCTCCAGTGTCACAGAACGCCTGAGGAATTACACTAAATGGCCTCATGGGGGCAGTAACAGTGACGTTAAGTAATGACCGCTGCATTTTCAAACGCTTCTCGTCTCATTCGTTCAATGGAATTTATTTAATAAAATGAATTCATTCCCTTAGATGGGATCACATTTCTCTTCTTTCTGCTTTAGCGGCTAATATTTCTAAATCGTCGCTCAGGGTGACATCGTTCACTCTCTTCTAACTCCCACTCCCATTTATTATCAAACACTAATATCCAAATGTCTTCAAGCACAGTCGTATGTCATTTTAATAATTTTTTAGTCACAACACACAATCTTACTGGTTCAGACACTTGCTGCAGTTTTTTTTGTTTTCATCACGTCACCATAACATCACTATTATTACACTGTATTTTGCTAACACATGATGCCATAATTGGAAAAATAACAGCTGAACCCTTTGTTACCGACTCATGGACAAACCATCACAATTTCACCTGTAACATACAAACCTGGCAACCCTACAGACATGGATTAAAAAGATTTAATAATAAGATAAGATGATATTAATAAGCCCGTATAACATCAAGTATGAAGTATGTTAATTATGCATTTGAATTGAAGATAAATTGGCTTCAAAATGTGGAATGGCAAATTTCTCACTATTTTGGAGTGAGAAATTATTTTATAGTAATATAATAATGTTAGGGCAAATTTAACTTTAATTTTGCCTTGATTCTTACAAGAATGACTTAAGACTTGCTTGAGACTTGGAGGTTAAGACTTTCTTGAGACTTGAAGGTTAAGACTTGAAGGTTAAGGCTTAAGACTTGCATGAGACTTGAAGGTTAAGACCTGTTTGAGACTTGAGGGTTAAGACTTAAGACTTTCTTGAGACTTGAAGGTAAAGACCTTCTTGAGACTTGAAGGTTAAGACTTTCTTGACACTTGAAGGTTAAGACTTGCTTGAGACTTGAAGGTAAAGACTTGCTTGAGACTTGAAGGTTAAGACTTGAGGGTTAAGGCTTAAGACTTGCATGAGACTTGAACGTTAAGACTTGCTTGAGACTTGAAGGTTAAGACTTGAGACTTGAAGGTTAAGACTTACTTGAGACTTGAATGTTAAGAGACTGAAGGTTAAGACTTGCTTGAGACTTGAAGGTTAAGACTTGATTGAGACGTGAAGGTTAAGACTTGCATGAGACTTGAAGGTTAAGACTTGCTTGAGACTTGAAGGTTAAGACTTGCTTGTGACTTGCACGTGTGTAACAATCTCTGGTCTTTACATCTAAACACCAGAAGATACAACCAACTTTTCTCTAAAAATTAAGGTTTCACGATGGATAATTATGATTTATCTCATTTAAATCACTTTTCTCTTTGTCTCTGCTGGAATACTTTTTTGTTTTCAAGGAGTAAAAGACCTGTGCTCCCAAATATTCAGTTGTAAATGTCTATATTCACTCACTCACTCATCTTCTACCGCTTTATCCTCCACAGGAGGGTCACGGCAGGGTGCCATGCCAATCTCAGCTGACATGGGGGCGAAAGGCGGGGTACATGTCTATATATTTTATTTTGTTTTATTTTAACTCATTTTTTAAGGCGTCTTCCAGCACGTTTTCTTTCAGGAACCATGTCAGGGGATGGAGCCCAGGTGTTGCACGGCAAGTGTAAAATGCCTTGAGCTCTGCTCCCACAGTGAGGCTGCTTAAAGCCTGTAAGCATGCTCACACACACACACACACACACACACACACACACACACACACCATCGACCAAACAAGACCTAATCCACACATGCAGCATGGCGTCAGGCCTATAAATAACCCTGTGCTCCCACAGGTTCAGCTCCTCTCATTACTTTACAAGGGAAAACTGTTGTATCCAAGACAACCGTGAGTATCTCTTCGTTTTTTTTTTCTTTCTCTTTTTCACCCCCCACCCCTTTGCCATGGTAACAAGGAAAAATGCGTAAAATAGTAATAAGCTTGTGCTAAAATTGGATTTGTTAAAAAATTTTGAGCGTCGCTTCAATACACGGCAGCTGGTGATGTGAGGAAATGACAGCTCTCTTACAACTGAAGGCAACTGTGGATTTAATCAATATGTTAAAATACAGAGTGATCCTGTCAGAGTTTATATGATTCTTAAAATACTGATTGTCTGGAAACTACAGTATAAGAGTGACTGCCTTCAAATGCCTTAAAGAAAACACCAGTAAATAAACCTGGAGTCACGTCAAAAAAATTGCAGCGTTAACCCTTTAAAACCCAAGCGCACTTTGCGCTACCGTACTTATGCGCATTTTACAGGTTGCTATCGTGCAGTGCTTTTCTGAATAAATAATAATAATTAATTAAATAGTTAAAACAGTATTTTAACCTGCAGTAAATTGGAAATAAATGCCAGATATCGGAAGTCATTCTGAAACAAATGACAAAAGCACTCAGTTACAGGACATTCTGTGGTTCTTTTATGATTAAAATAAACAAAAAACAGTCCAGACATTTTGAGGGTTAAAGGAGTTAAAGGGTTAAGGTAATTTAATTAAAACCTGCTTGGGCAACAAGCATTAGCATTGAAAGAGAAAGCTCACTTCATGTATTTTCCTGGGATCAGACTGAGCAAAAGGTTTATGACAAAACTTCATCTCATCACGCCATGAAAATTCAAATCCTAAATGATTAATAATCGACTAACAGCTCAAGGACTCGTGAGCCAACTCAGCCACAGGAGCCACTCAGAGAATCTTAAACAGTGTCATTATTCTGATTTCATGCATGATGTCTTTCTTCCCCCGTATTTCTATGAGACTAAAGATTACAAACAGCCCGCTAAAGCAAGATTGACCTAGATATCCGCTGAAAATAAGACACCCAATAAAGCCGATCTTCTCACATTTTCACAATCTTCCTTTACCCTCGGCTCGGCACAGATTGTAATTGGTGTAATTGGAATTAAATGTCATGTACGAACCACTGAGAGGTGAAGAAGTACACCCCGTGGGAAGTGTTTACAACCACAGCCCCGCCAGGATTTCATTAAAGGACCCGGCTCTTATTTCTTTGAGGACGCTGCCGCGGAATAAACTAAATCAATGTCACAGCCAATGACAGCGAAATTTGTGCGTGACAAAAACTTTGGGGGAAATTTACAGAGAAAATACTCCCTTTAGGGACTATTATTATCATTTTGGCTGTGCTCATGAATATGGTATAAGATTATTTATTTTATTTCCAGCTCAGCTCCTACAGTGAGGTTAAAATACACTGTGTACAAACAAGTGTTACACTCGTGTCCTTAAGCGCAAAAAATGTCCTATTGAAACTCATTCAAACTTAATCTTTAATCTCACCTCCATTAAAGTGTAATACATGCATTTAATTAGATCAGTGTGAATCTGGCCTTTTGACCTTGGAATTGATCATTTTTACTACCCACCAGATGGCATTGTTTTATTCATATTTGGCATATAGAGAAAAAAAACATGCTATTTTTCACTCGATGGCACTGTCACAAGTGTTGTTGCTAATCATTGACATATCCCAGGCTGTAATAAATCAACAAAAAATAAATAATTCATATTTTCAGTTTTTTCATTTGAAAACATGGTGACATTGTGATTTCGCCATTTAAAAAAAGTTATTTTATTACCTAATTAAATAAGGTCAGATGTAGGTTTCAAAAAACGAAACCTTTTAACGAAAAAAATCAAAACTTTTCCAAAAAAAAGCAACTGGTGTTTTTTTTACTTGACTGGCCCCCTACTGGCCAGACTAGGTTATTTGAGTTTGGCACCCCTGTTATAGAGAAAAAGCTTAACGTAGCTTAATGTACGAGTACGTCCATAAGAAACAAAGATCCACAGATAATTAATTATTATTTATTAATGGTGGGGTTTCAGCTTTGGTTGGTTCAGCTTTGGGGTGGTGAAAGTGGACATGACTACAGATGTCCATGAGAAATTTGCTGATGATTGATTGCTGTTTTCGGACATTAAGCTATAGCTACGCCATTACATGTTAATATTATATAAGATATCAGTTTCAAAATGTAGGCTGTGATAAAATACTTTTTTTTTGTCAGGAGCATAATCATTTAAACATTAATTCATAACCAAATAGGTCTGTACATTCATTATAAGTGATGCAAGAGTGAAGTTCTGTTCTCATAGAGATAATAATCTCCAGTTCCTGTTAAGGTCATTTGAATAATTCCACCACAGAGATAAAACAAAAACAAAGACTGTTTTTGTGACTGCACCTTTAAACTGTCTCTGTCATGACAGACAATTAAATCAATTTGGACATGAAACACTTCATCTCAATGATGGATGACGTGTTGGTCACCACGTGCACGTTGTTAAAGTGAGAGTGGGCATGCGCACTGGGCCATTGGCACAGGACGCGCGCATGTCCGTCCACTTCATCCACGCTTTGTTAAGAACATTAATCTTTCATTCTGCCTTTCTTTCTTATTCCCCCAACACCACCCGCGCCCAGTTAGAGCACGTGCACGCTGAGATACACGTGAGTCCGGTTGCCATAGATACGGATGTTTCAATTGTCACGAGGTCAATTAAAGAAGCGCCACCGCTGCGGATCCGGTGCCAAATGTGTGTAAACTCAATAATTAAATGGATTTAAAGTAAAATAATATTATTATAATCATTGTTATGATTATTAATGGTGAGTTATTTAGGAGACACAAGTGTCTGCGTGCAGCCACAGAGTGTCCATGCACCTGGAAGGTGGACCACATCTCTGGACAGGCTTTGCGTGGAAACTGCAGGACGGAACACTGCGTTTCCTTCGTGGAAAACACACTCACACACACAGCTGGGTGAAAGGGTGAAGCTCTCACCTGCGTGGTTCCTGGTGTCTGAGGTGAATCTCCAGCGTCCGCCTCGCGGTTCCTGCGTCTCGGCAGCTCCTCTTCTCCTTTTAATCTCTGCAGTCACTTCCACGGCAGCGCACACGCACACAAACACGCACAAACACACGCACACACAAACTGCAAACCTTAACCTACAACGGCTCTCACAAATACATCCATTGATTGAAAGGCCCAGCGGCTGCTCTGCGCGCGCTGCGCACTGATCCACTGCCACCACAGGATCGATGCCCACCGACGATTTGCGTCCTGTATCGTGGCGTGTTTCTTCCCCCCCGTGTGTGTGTGTGTGTGTGTGTGAAGTTACAGCTCGTCTCCTCCTGGCGTCGATGTGAGAACCAATGCAAGAGCAGCATCTACAGGGTTTAACCAACGCGCTACCTGGTGATTTAGTGCCATCTAGTGGCCACTGGAGTAACTGCAGTCTGTTTAATACTTTAATTCACTTTATTCCATTCAATCTTCATTGTAAAGTGGGTTGATTTTTGATAGAAATTATGTACATTTTGGGTGAAACGAACTAACAAACAGATGGAAAAAGGAGGAGCAGACAAACAGAGGGAGATTAGCATGCACATGAAATCATAATTAAAGATGCAGAGTCACAGAGTCCAGTGCAGGTTTGTCTCTCGGGGTCTTGTCACCACTGATCGATGTAGTCGGAGCTGCAGTCAAAGAAAAAAGAAGAAGAAGAAGACATTTACACTTCATCCTGAAAAACATGCGTCTGTGACACGACAAGGATCTGTGAGAATATAAAAGAGAACGAACGAGGGAGCCGAACAGCAGCAGCGTGAACGCTCTGCAGTATGGATTAGTTTGATAATGTGCTGCATCGACACTAAACGCAGCAGCTGCTGCTACTGCTGCTGCATGTGTCCACACACACACACACACACACACACAATCAATCACGTTAGAAGATGGCAGTAATAATGTGTTACCTTCTCCTCAAAACTGTTTGCTAATGGGACATGAAACAGCAGCGTGTTCTCCTTTTTATTGACCATGACAAACAGATTACTGGCGTCACATTATTCAGATTATAATGGAAGACGCAGAGCGCTGCCCTTGCTTTATGTGGAACTCTTCATTTGACCGTGTTGTTTTTGAATAAACAAAGAAATGAATCAAACTCCATTTAAGTCTCATACATTTTCACTGTCTCTGAATAGTCTGTTTACAGCTTCAGAGTTTTGGTTCAGTGTGGGTTATTTCTTCATTTTTGTTTTGTTTTTGTAGAGTTTACAGAGAATAAAAGTTAAGATAATCGACTAGAAGTGTTACTGACTTCATCCGACACCCCTTTTGAACAATTAAAAGTTATTATTTTGTTCTCCTGCTGTTGTTTACACAGTTTACAATCTGTATTTTAAATATTGGCGTCTCTCACCGTGGCTCAGTGTCTTGGTTTGAATCAGCTCCAAACAGCAGCCACGCCACCGCCTGCTCGGGGGTCGACCTCTTCCCGTACCTGCACACAAACCAAACATCCACATGTGATCAGGATCATTGTGCACCCGTGTTAAATTGCTGTGGGAATAATACACAACTCCCTACATATGGACATCCTGGAGGTATGTCACATATTCAGGCTTTAAAAAATGCATTTTCTTACGAGTTGTTGAATCAAAGATAGGATTCATTTTAGTATTGCATTTGTAGTCGTAACATAAAGTCACAAGATTGACTGTTTTTCACAAATTCAATCTGATTTTTAACATTCTGAGTACTTTTTTTGCTCAGTCGTGTTAATATAGTTGGCAAAAATGATAAAAAAATATATATATATATATATATAATGCACATTCTTATAACCTCTGTATATACTGTACGTTTTAACACAGTAATGGGAAAAAGCAGCTGAAATTCTTTGTGTTCTAAGGATTAATCAGAGAATTGTCAACAGTCGGCTGAACACCAGTCCCACGAAACAGAGGAGGTTAAAGGTGCCCTATGTTCATGTTTTTATCAGCACCACAATCCCTACAACTGCAATCCAGAAAATCAATGATCTCAGAGGAAAAGCGAATAGGAAGGAATTTTCCAAACAGTTTCCAAGGAAGGAAGGAAAACGACAAACGAGCTTCTCAGTGCAAAATCAATCCGATGGCCGCTGAGTTGATCTTCCTCAGGCTGCGACAGCCGTTTGAATTTTAATGACAGATCAAGCCTGGTTAATTACAGAGCAGCGAGGGGGCTAACGGTGATGGGCGTACACTCAGGCTCCGTCACCAGAAAACTACACACCAACAGCACGGCAGCATTCAATAGAAAACGTGTGGGAACAGTGTGTTTGATTACAGTTATTTACTTGTGATCAAAGAAATGTCATTCCACGTTTTAGGCAAAAAAAACTGTGGAAAACCTGAAAGGAAAGGTGTTTCACTGCAGAGTAAAACCATGTAATGTTGTGTTATTCTACAATTTCAGCGTTTACTAGAGCTGAACTGCATATGCTCATCACCACAGCAAGACACCAGGCTTCTGTCGTCTGACTCATTACTCCAGCGTCATTATAACGAGAAAATACAATAATGAAGCCTTGACTGGCGTCTGAAAACTCTTGGTTTGGCCTGAAAAACCATGTGTTTTTATGCAGGAATTTAAACCACACCTTGTCAATGAGCTAGAAACTTAATCTTAATCTCTCTCTCCCCTGTTTATTTATTTATGTTTTTATTGTTACAGCTACAACATGGAAACAATAAGGTGATAATGTAGTAATAGGGAAGTAACATTATGGTACGTATGTGGGATGAATTTCAACTACATACTATGATAAAGCAGGGAAAGTTTATTTATATATACAGTGCTTAACTAATGTATTACACCACCTGTCATATAAATGATAAAAACTTGTTATTTATTTGGCAAAAAACAAACTGAATTCAAATTAATCACAAAAGCACAACATTCAAGCACTAAAAACTCATTTTTCTGTTCATAAACACAAGTAAATAAGTATAATTTGACGTCTTAATCAAGAAATATTAATGTGTTTCCAGTTTTTTTAAGCATTAAAAATATCATTTTGGTTAAAGAGCTATATACATGGTGTATTATTAACCATTAGAGTGACATAAAAAAATGATTCTGATAATTAACAATGCTGTAAATCTAGGGCAGGAAGGTAAATAATTGTTTTAACACAAAGACAAAAACTTGGAGGCATATACACAAAAATATCTATCTTTACATCTATATATCCATATATCTACGGGATTAAAATTAACTTAAACTTAAAATATGAGCAATATACCTAATATATATTTGTATATAAAGGTGTTATCACAGCTTGTCATCCTGGACACCACTTAAAAATAACAATAAATACAATTATTATTGTAATAGTACGTCCTTTTTAACACAACTTCACCATAAACATGTACCTAAAGTATCACCACACTATTATACTACTGCTGCACAAGTTAATGACTTTAAATCAACTGTGATGAAGGTTTATTAATGATTCATCAGAGTGCAGAGCTTTTTATTATTGTGTATTATTCGCCGACTCACCTCTGCCTGGTGATGAGGTTGACATAATGCCTGACAGCCGAGTGGTACTTGGCCCACTCCGCCGGCGAGGCGTTGCTGCCCGGACTCTCCGGTTTGGGAGGGTACGCGTCCGCGAAGCTGCTCAAGCACGCGAGCAGGCACAGGACCAGCGCTGCGAGCATCATCCACGACCTGAACATGCTGCACATCTGAGGAGGAGGAGGAGAAGAAACACACTCATTCATCTCTCAACTATACTTCGTGAAGTATGTGTGCGCTTTTACGCAAACACCTGTGCATGAAGTCATTGTAGTTTCAAAAGAAAGAAAGAAAAAAAGTACTTACTTTTTCCACTGTTGTGTTTCTGGTGTTGTCAGCTGCTGCTGCTCTCTTCTCTCCTCTCCTCTCCCGGGATTATATACAGTAAATGATGTGGGTGTGGATGGATGAATACCTGATGCGCACTGACCACACCCCCTTTGTCTTTTCCTCCCTCCAGCTCCATCCCTCACAGAAAAAACACGCAACTCAGACTCAGAGCTGAATTTTATTTTCATAACAAATAATAATAATAAAAAAAAACATTGCATAATTAGCATTATTAATGATTTATCGATCTTGATCCCTCTTACATATAAAGCATGTTAATTGTAATTAAAATTGCGCCATAATTATTGTGAAAAGCTGCAGTCTGCCAGTTCAGCACCACAAACAGCTCCTCTGGGATCACTTGCAGTCACACAGGTCAAAGGTGACGTCGACCTCAACCCAAAACTGATCGATGAAGATGTTCCTCTGTGAAAAAACAGGATCATTACACTGAAGAACAACAATTTGATTTATTTGGAAAATATAAAACAGCAACAAATACACAATGCTAGGAAAGGAAGAAGTATATACTTTATAACTCTTTTTCACTATTCATCGTCTTTCCATCTATGAATAAACAACAATAACTACATAAAAACTTTACCTGCGCTTTGCTGAACTGTTTCAGGATGGAAAAGAATGATGGATGGATGGAAAAAATGGATGGATGGGTAGGTAGGTAGAAGGCAGATGGATGAATGATGGATGGATGTTGTCGTTGTCTTCACATGGCACAAACTCACGTGTGTAAACAGCAGCAGCAGCAGCTTCAGTGATTAGTCATTACAGCACAGCGTTTGTCTTACGATTGAATTAAACGATTCACTGAGGTGTAAGTGGATCAAATATCACTTTTATGAACCGTCATATCTCTCTCTCTCTCTCTCTGAGACATTCAGTGATGGTGTGGACGGATGACACTGATGTGACTTTGCGGGCTGTGTCCACAAATACCTTTCAGGTCTCAAGTGCCGAGGCTGAGTCTAACGTAATCGCTCACATTTACGACGAGTGCGGTGGCTCCTGTTTATCTTAGATCTTCACGGTCTACTGTTCAGTCCGTGGCGCCTTCGGGATCATCACTCGTCCTCCAGTGCACCTGCACTCGTCTCTGAGGGACCGTGATTGTTTGCACACAAGACAGAGACGAGCAAACTGAGACTCATCTGCCAAACTGGAGTGAATCTTCTTCTTATTTGTGTGTGGAATTTTATTTTTTTTTACTCGTCAGAAAGTGAAGACAAAGTAATTATTAAATATTAAGTGTATAGTCACTACAATCATTGTATGGTTTGTTGTTTTTCATGACCAAATATTGATCCCTTTGTATCCCATACCATCTTTTTTATCTTTAATAGCCTACACTGCACTGGTCTTTTGACTGTTTTTTTTTGTAAGCAATTGAATATTGGGCCAAAACATTGTATCTTCATCAGTCTTTAATCAGCAGCCTGTTATGAAGACAAATGAGTGTGAAATACTCACACTGGTAATGTTGATATTTATCATGCATCATTTAAATCTTACCTAACAAATGCATAAGTAGTTATTTTGCGGACAAACCTGGCTGTCTCAATGACAACAGCAGTGTTTCCATTTGGATTTAGTTTAATTAGCATTTCTTGCAACATAATTTATTTGAATCAGTTCATATTTTTTCAGAATAAAAGCATTTTTTTGAGAAGATAAGCAAATAATTTAAGATCATTTTTGTGTTTTGCTTCAGACAATATTTCCTGACCTTGTAGGAAATACAAGGGCAGTAAATTAATCTTTTTTGGACAATTTCTCATGGCGAGTTCTAATAGAATTCATTTATTTACAGTATATTTGTAGTTTTAAATCATGTAGCCACAATATACAGGGGAATTAAATGTCTTTATGGAAGGAAATCCATCCCCATGACTGTAAGAACCACTACTTCTATAACATAAATAAGAGATTGTAATGGAATTGCAATAAAGAGGTGGATGTTTTACAGTCGCGCTTCTTATTTTACTCTTCCATCTGATAAGGAAACTATTCAGTTAATTCGTTATTTGTTGTCAAAGAACTACCATTTTCAAGCACTTTGCACTTTGCAAGCACTTTTAAACACATTAAAATCATATAACTGCACTCATTTAATCCGTCAGCGCACTGCTGGGGACATGCAACAAAATCTGTGACCACAATCAAACTGAAGATGTTGTACTTACACGGCATTTTGTGGGACACACGGGGACTTCAGCAGCTCGTGAGAATACAATAACATGACATATTGTAGAGCTGCAGAGGAGACACCAGATAGAGAGAGAGGTTGGAATGATAGTTTTGCAGGATAATACAGTTAACGTGTAAATCAAAGAAACGTATGTTGCCGTACGACCTACAGTAACACCACACTGGCTCCGTGGGGGGACGTCATGACAGCTTCTCTCTCATGTGCCGTTTATATCGTCGTAAAAACCTGTGGGTTTTCTTTTGTCTGTCCCTAAACCCATGTCAGAACTTTGATTTGGACATAAATCCACAGGGTCAGGCACAGGAGCAGAGCTGCTGCTGCTGCTGCGGCCAACAATAAACAAGCAGTTAAAGTGTATATGACTGTGCAATAAAGGCTGTAAGTGGATTGTGGTATTACACCTAGATTGCACTGATCCATTTGGAGGCGAGTATTGTACCATAAGTCAATCTGATATCAAGGGACAATTAGTGCGCCTTAACCTTGCATCAGGTTAAGTGATGCCAAATAACCTCAATTGGAAAACGATGGTTTTCGAATGAGCCAAATGGTTTAAAATAAAAATGAGGAAACGGCTTAAATGTTGAAATTCATTCATTAAATAAGAAATAAATCTCTGCCAATTCGTGGATCTCCGATGCTGTGATCTTCCATTCGCCGCAGCTTAACAGTGGCCGCCCTGACCATTTAGTTAATTCCACTCCAGTAATCAACCTCTCTGCATTCACTTGTCTGGCCATAAAAGTCAATGGCAAGAAACAACAATATGCACAAGACAAACTCATTACCTCGGCCCAGTGTTTGGAGGTAAACACAGAGAAGCTAACAGCCCCCAGATAAAGGAGAGAGCAGACAGTTAAAGTATTCACAGTCAAATAAACCAGCTAATTCCCCCAGCTAATGCTCTCCACAAGAGCATTAGCTGGGGGAAGGATTGTTATTGAAGAGGAAGTCAGAAACCTCAAAAGTTTTCCTCTCACCTTTGTCACTTACATCAGCTTTTACCAGCTGCAGTAATGTCAGGTAAGACGTGTACAATTGACATGATCTTAGACCAATAACAAATCACGAGGCTGGAAATTTACCCGCACACCTCGAAATGTGGCCATAAAAGCTTTTCTCCTCATGGGTAAAAACCACCTATGTTTCCATTTGCATCACGCACACACACACACACACACACACACACACACACACACACACACACACACACACACACACACACACACACACACACACAAACACAGATAGACAGACAGACAGACAGACACTCGTACAAACGTCCATTCTGGTGTAAGAGCAATCTCCCAGGAGAACGTCAGACTCCTTCCTGTCATCACAGAGAGAAAGGGGGGGAAATGATTATGCATTTTTACTTAGCCTTATCTCCACCAGAGTGGGGAAGCCACTAATATGAACAGAGTGCTTTTCACGTAGCCGGGTCTGTTTGCACGGCTCTGGGGACAAAAATGGGGGGTTGATGGCTGCCCGCCACCGGAACAGTACCTCATGAGTATAATTGGCCCAAAAAGGGGCTACAAAGTGTCACTTAGTAGGCATGGGATGACGGGGACGTTTCATGTCGTGATAATCTTGACAAAATAAAAGATTGAGATTCATGATACAATTATGATCATTTGGTTTTTTAAAAATAGACATAGGTTTCCTCCCTCAAGCCAATCGGAAAGTAACAATATATTGAAAGACTACGAGGGGGTGTGTCTCTCCTGTTAGACGGTCTATGGGAAAATTAGCTTTTACTTTCCACGTGATTAACAGCAACATTTTCCTGACGTCCATACTGGTCTAAACCACTAGTTTCAGGTCTTCTACAACAGCATTATGTTTTTGAACGGGTCAGGGATTGGCACCAGGAGCTCTGTGACCGTCACATGGAGGACAAAGAGGTAGACCCTCCATGTGAGGGTCACAAATGATGGAATAAATAATAATAATAAATAATAATAAATGGAGGAATGATTGAAGTTAGATGGTTATGTATCAAGACAAGTGTATTTTTTAGCAGCAAAGTTGTTTCAAAGAGGTACAACCACGAGTCTCTTTTGCACAGAACAAGAAAAAGTCTGTTCTAAACTACCGTAAAAGTACTAGCTAGCTAACTAGCTAACACCTACAAGTATCTAACTTTAGCTGCATAGCTACAGCATAGCTACAGCATAGTTAGCTATTAGCTCATTTTGAAAGGTTGCATTTGAGACAACCTTCTCATTCACAATGAAATGTTTGTTTACAATGTGAGACATAAGGTTGAACACAACATTCACATAGTTAATTGGGTTGAGTTGGTTCTAAGTGATTCTAAGTCTTTTATTGGGTTAAGTGTGTTTTTTATTTTACTCCGATTTTTCCTCAGATTGAGCTCATAAGCAATATGACGTGTCTCATCAGGGTTATAATTAGTATTAATATTATAATTATACATACATATTTAAAATTGCATCTTTTGCTGGGTTTTTATGACAATACTTATGACCTTTTTGATTCTTGCACCTCGTAAATATACAAAAACAAACAAAAAAAACTAACCTTTTATCAGAATAATGTCTGCATTGGAAAACACTCAAGGATTTGATGTCATGATGGTGTCGAGCCATCCAGCTGCAGGTAAATCAGAGTTAGACAAAGGTTTAATCGTTAGATGTCCAGAAAGTTGTAATATGACATTGTTCAAGAGCGTTGGTGTGCTTCAAAAATCTGTCAAGAGTCTTACTCACTTGTTCTCAACATTCCAAGACATAATTCTGCAGCACGACATTACAAGACAAAATGACTTGGGAGAAGTGAATCAGTGTGTTCATGAGTCACAGTGACCTGGACAGAAGCAGCAAACAGCTGATATCCCACGGCCTGCAGGCGGTGGAGATCTCAGGTCTCTGGGGGAGTGACTCGTGATCTCATCCCGATGGACGCCAATTACACCGAACATGAAATCCACGTGTTCCTCATTTCTGTCGATCTGTAAATGAAGAATATGCTGCGCCCACCATCTTAATCATTATCGCAGCAAATGAGCAACATGTATTTGAAATGGTTGTCTGTCAATACTTGTCCCAAGTGTCGCGGTTAATCTTTACAAAGATTTTACAGTACATTTTCGCTGATGAGGGATAAACCAGAGGAGAATCAGGTTGTTGGAGGTTTGTTTTTCTCGTTTTCAGCCGGCAGCAAATACAATCACTCCTATCTATCACTTTGACTCTCTGGCTTAAAGGTGTGTTTGGAGACTGAGGCCATTTATCAGGAGCATTTTTTGAAAAACATGTGGTTGTGACACTGAAGTGGCCTGGAGTGCAAGTGAAAAAGAAAGAAGCTGATGCTCGAGTGATGTGCCACAGAAATATGAACACATGAGAAGTGTGATTCAGCCAATAAACTAACAATAAATAAAATACTAGCATACCTTATAGAATTCCCTTTGGCAATGTTTGTTGTTTATACAAACACAAATTAATATACTTTTGCTTTGGCAGCAAACTTTAGTTACCTTGGTTCTTTTTCCATTTTCTGATAGTTCCAACAAATTACATTCTAATTGCTGTTGGACCATGAATTTATGGCAGCACCACGTCTTAAAAATCTTCATTATCACACCCAACTCCTCCTCCATGTCCCCGTCTAACCTGCCGGCCATCGCCATGTTTCCTTTAAGAGTGAGATGAATGATGTTAATCATGGGAGCTCGGTGCATCCCCCCAACTCCCGCTTGTCCTGCTATAATAAAGCAGTCTGTCGGCCCCAGTAATTACACTCATCTGTCTCCGTCCTATGAGTGAACACCAGACTGGATAACAGCTTCACGCCATGGAACCTTTTCTGGCAGCGACGTCGAGAGCCGGAGCACAGCATCGATAGAGAGGACGCCTGAAGGCAGAAGAAGTCTGTACATACATATACATGTTCACAAGACTTTCTAGAATGACAAAGAATTAACAATTACTTCTTTTTTTTATTCGTTTGAAGACAACAGGTGCTATACACATGATTTATCTGCCACTGCAGTTTCCCTTCAGAGTTTTATTATTAACTATAAACAGAAATTCACTAAAACAAGTCACACCACAAACATAAATAGTAGGCTTGATTAGAAAATCTAACTTTGAAACAAACTCATTATATAAAAAGGTATAATAATATATACAATACACATGAAAGAAAAACTACAAACTTAAAATTCTGACAAAGCCCAAACACATAATCTTACAGTATCGCGGCTGACTTGTTTAGCCACAAGTGCCTTTTTTTGTGTTCCACTCTCAAAGGATCATTAAAGCAGCAGTAATATCTAATTGAAAAGAAATAAACAAAACAAAAAAAGTCTCAGTCCAACTTATGACAAACAGGTGGCTCTCTTAAACAGCACCCGTTTCGTTCTGTAGTAACGTCTCCACCATCTTGGGTAAAAAGGCGTCCAGGAAATGAAAGAAGTTATTAAAAAGACCTGCATTGTCACTGGTTGGCTCTAGGTGGAGCACTGCCTTTGTGCTCTCCGTCTCACCCACCACCTGCGGCTCGACCTTGAACTCCAGCGGCTCCTTGAGCTCTGGCTCTTTCTCAATGATGTGAGCCGTGACCCGGGACTCCACCTGCACACAGCTGCCCTCCGGCCGCATGTCCGGGTCTTTGATCAGTTCTCTTCTCACTTTCCTCCTTCCAGCCCACACCATGTGCCTCTGCAAACAGGTCCAGGCTGGGAGTTTCGGTTTGCCTCTTCTCGTCAGCCTTTGCTTTTTGCCTTGAGGTGACACAGAAGTGTCTATGTCAGGAGACAGCGGCCTCTTGGCACCGACCACAGCTGTGCCCGCGGGGCTGGCTTCGTTTTGGGATTCGACGCTGTCATAGCTGTCATTCAATGATGTGCTCAGGGAAGACGAGGTTGTCTCCATTTCCTCTGCAGCCTTTACAGCCCAATCCTCTGAATCCGTGCTGAAATTTGTGGGAGGAGTCACGTGACACCTGAGAACATTTTTGAGAACACTTTCCACAGCGGCGCAAACCTTCTGAAACCAGAGCAGCCGGAAACCATCTCCCGCCGCGTGCAGCTGATTACGCAGCGCTTCAGGGAGAAGCGCTGATTTGAAGGGAACGCTAATGGTCAGCTTCTCCACTTTGGTATGCGGGACTTCCCCATGGGGGGTGAATAAGCGCACCAGGCCCCACGACTTCCCTTTGGTGGATTTGCGCTGGTACTGCAGGCTGCGGCAATACTTCTCAGCCTCCTGGCACTCCTTCTGGAAGCAGCGCTGCGTGCGATCATTCAAATTTCCGGCTACGTTGTGGGACAGTTCAAAAGGGTCCAGGAGATTTAAGGGGCCCAGTTTGGGACTATGGTGATGGATCCTACTGGGCTCTTTCGTGGCCTCCTCGTCTTTATTCTTGCTCAGGAAATCAGTGATAGGGAAAGTACGTCCTTCCCTCACAGATATGACGCTACCAGCAAAATCAAACTTAGCATAGAAGGAGAAGAAGCCAGAAAGCAGAGTGCCTTGAAAGAGAAAACACAATTTTGATTTGAAATATGGCCTAAAACGTTACGAAGACAAAAGTTTCAACTCAGCTGATATTGAAAATGATTGCAATAAAATGTCAGACAGTTCAAGACTGAGTTTCTCTCCAGAAAGAACGTTGAAGAAAGTCGTTAATGGTGGCTTTAAATGTCTTAATTAGACTGGAAACTGTCACAAATCTGAGGCATAACATTTAAACACGGTCACGAGAATGGTATCACTATCATTATGGAGTTACTGCCAGTCCCATTTATGTTTTATTTCAGATTTAAAGTAACTTTCTCAATAATATATCTCACATATTTATTCTGAATTAATCTCACTTACTGAGGCTCTGTGTATTTTTGCTGATGGGCACTGCAATAGGCTGAGTGGGGAAGGTGCAATTCCAGCCCTCAATCACACATTCTTCCTCTTCACCTGCAACAACAAGAACAAACAAGACGTTCAAGTAAATGACAAAAAAAAAGTTGAAAGGTAACAAAGTTTTGAAAATCTAAACAATTCAGATGTTATTAATAATATAATGTAATATTAAACAAAATACATGCAATACAACCACTTCAATTTACCAATTAATAAAATAATACGTCCATGTTGGAAATGTCTCAGAGAGGATAATAACTTCATGGTGTCATTGGGTCATGTCCCATCTTATTTTTAATATATCACAGCAAATATATGAATGAAGGTCGACCTTAAAAGATTAGATTGCAGATCAAAGAGCAATCATAATAAAAATCACAAATTAAAGTGTTCAGGCGTAAGCGAAGGGAGCAGATGAGTGGAGCACTTACAGGCCATGTCTTTGAGTTGGTCCACTGTGGAGAGAACAGGAGGCTCACAGTTCTGCAGGTAGAAGATGATCAACAGCGTCAGGGCATAGTTGTTGAGAAGAGGACCGGCGCCGCTGGGATTACCTACACGTCACAGAGCACAACATGTGACTGGCAGGAAATCAAATACTTTTGAGTTTAATTTTAAAACACTATGTTAGTGCCAAATGAAAACCAAAATAATAAGGAATGAGTTTGTTACACTGGTGTACATCTACAGTTAGACAGTCTTTCACTTATGAGCAATAAAATGATGCATAATTGTTTATAATATTCAAGGGATGTTGAGTTCATGGCAATAAAAAAAAGGTTGTTTCTCTATACACGCGTGTGTCCTGTAGCCTGAATGATAAAATTAGCCTTTGAGTTGAAGGTCATCTTAATGACTCTCTGATTAATGCCAATCATCCTGCACAAGTGCCTCGTTTAAAGCTGCGTCGACAGCCATGATGGCAACTGTTCATCAAATGGAACAAAAGTAATCATCAGAGTGCTCTTCAGTGAAGAACATGATGGTTTGACGTTATATCAGGACAGTCTGTCCGTAACGTTACAACAAAAAAATACTAATAGGAATATCTACGAGTGCTGCCTCCATTTTATCACATCACAAGAACTAAAAACCAGACAGTAAAGGTCAGTGAAAATCAAGTAGATCCCAACATCACAAAGAAATACTGATGTTCTAGTGACATCTGTTGAGCAAACAATGGAATGTCTCGCTGTGATACAAGTTTATTTTATTTTACCAGCCAGCTGTTTCTGCTTGGCCCAGTAGCGGATGGTGTACACCAGAGGTCTCAGTCTGTCCTCAATCCCTGAGCACAGCTGGAGGAAACGGGTGTTCCTTACAGCCAGTCTGGTGACAGACACAGATTTAAGGGGAAAAAAACACAGAAAAACAGTTATTCTGCTGAACGTATAAAGATAAAATATACAACTGCTACGGAAATCAGCGTCTGACCTGTTGTTTAAAGTGATGTCCCCTTGAAGGTTGAGTTCACGGTGATGGAACTTGACCACAGGGAGGCGAGCGCTGCTGACCACGTTTACTTTGTGCACGCTGGGGACACAACGCTTTAGGATCATAGACACAAGGTCCAGGACCTCAGCCGGAGAAGCCGTGGACAAGTCAATGTCAGACAGGATGGAGTCCTCCGAGTGACCGTCGTCTGACATGCCCTCCCCTTTTTCCTGAGAAAAGACGAGAGGAAAGAGAATTCAAATTCAATGCACACCATCTCTCCACTATCCAATATATGCTTATAAATGGTCTGGGTTTATTAAAAACATCTGACCGGTTCTGTGGTGAACTTGGCATGAGCCTGGAACATCTTGGTTTTTTCCAGGTCCAGGAAAAGGTCCAAGTCGCAGGAGTGGACGCCGAA
The DNA here is from genome assembly GCF_019176455.1 of Solea senegalensis. Classification (NCBI taxonomy): domain Eukaryota; kingdom Metazoa; phylum Chordata; class Actinopteri; order Pleuronectiformes; family Soleidae; genus Solea; species Solea senegalensis. The sequence goes on from NC_058041.1 coordinate 2,707,071, forward strand.
AGTGTTGACGGATGAACCAAATGGGACAATCTGGCTGTCTGCCACGCATACATACATAATATAAAAATGTGAGAGAACCAGACTTTCACACACTGATAATTATAAACGAATAATTCAGAAAATGACTATGCGTGCGTGTGTGTGTGTGTTTGCACGGGTTACCTGGAAAAAACTCAACGAAAACCTCTTGCAGCAGTTGAACCAGCAAGCCTCTGGTCTTCTTTTCATTTTCTCCGAGCTGAAACCGCTCGACAACAAACTGCATCTGTGCATCGACCTGAAGGAGAAGGAAGGACAAGCCACCTTGATATCATACATGCATGTGCACGCTATAAAAACACACATAAAACTATTATAAAAAGGCTTCTAACACATACAATCTTAAACCCAACACCTCACTTAATTTGTAATAAGCCTAACTTTATATATAGTACGACTACTTACAGACACCAACTGACACAGTTGAGGTTTGAGACGGTCGAGAACTTGTTTGTCGGAGTCGCTCTTCTTGGGAATCAACTTGAATTCTTTCTTCTCTCTCGGTTTGATGCGCAGCTTCAGGCCCTTCATCTGGTGCTCGACACAGGAGAGGGTGGCCTGTATGCTCTCCTTCTCGCTGAACTGCACGATGGCGTACAGACCCTGTGAGTGCAGAGAGACACGTCACAGTCAGAACACACTGAGGTTTTATCACTACATTTCCACAGGCCGGCCATCAGTGACGGGCACTGTAAGGGTTTTAACAGCAACTTTTAGGACTGCACCATGGAGTGAAAATGTACAATTAAAATGATATCAACATAATAATATACGTCACAAAAGATACATAGACTAAGCTGTGATGAATGCAGATTGTTCCCTATACACGTTTTCTTTGACCAAGAACTTTTTTTTAATAGATTTTATTTCTTTCCAATGTGGCAGCCTAGCACACCAACTTAAATCCCACTTCATACTGCACCACCAAACTAGTTTATGGGCAGAGAAATGAGAAGAGTTACTGTACTGAAGTTTCCCTGTTATAGCATTATTAAGAGCTGCCTGACCTTGTCTTTGTCCATGATGACATCTGCGACTGAGCCAAACTTCTGGAAGTACTCTGCTAACTCTGTCTGAGAGACTTCAGGCTTGATGCCACTGACGAACACGCTGTGCTCCTCCTGGGTCTTCCTCGAGTGTCGCACAGTGCTCAGTGTCTGGTGTTTGCGCCCCTTCACATGCTGCTCCAGACTAGGAACTGTAGGACATTAGAATGTGAGCAAGGCTGACACAGCAACAACAAATATCATGACAAATCGTTTCAAGTCAAGGGTACATGTTTTTTTCTAGTCTATCACAAAGTTTTCCTCAGATGTTCGTAATGGACCCGCGTGACGCTCGGTTAGCTTAACGTTACTTACGGTTCGGTAAATTGACATTGCAGAGTGTACATTGAAAGCCTTTCGGTGTCGTTTTAATGTCACTGTTTGACTCCATGACGCCGAGAGATAAAACAATTTAACTTTAACGGAGGAAAACTGAGCATGACATGTCCTCAGACAAGTCTGCGGCCGACTGTGCTGCACGCGCCTCTCAAATCTCCCTCCAGCGTTGACCAAACGTTTGCCCACAGTCCGTCTCCTAAAAGGATCCGGGTTGTTCTATCGTTGTATTTCAGTTCCGATGTACATTTTTTCAAACGGGTTAAAAATGGATCCCGGGGTAAGTAGCAGTACTGCTATGGTTTAAATGTAAATGTTTCACTCAATTAGTCGTCTGTTGAATCTAAAATACAGATTACAATTTAGTCATCTTATTTAAAATGTAAGAGTAGAAGCAAAAACACTTTTTTAGCTAATTTCATGTATTACCCATTTAATGCTTTCAGCTCACATAACTGACAAAATATGTAAAACATTTTTTTTTTTACCAATAATAGGGTGTTTACATGTGTTACCTTTCAAACCACTGAACATATGCATTGAAGAGACATTAAAACACCAGTTTGTCTAAAAAATTTAATAACCACTTTTTTCCAACCACAAACACAACAGTTGCACATTCCAACAAATTAACAACATACAACTTGCCATAAAATAAAGGTTAAGATTCCCTGCATCTTGAAGCAAAGGAGAGGGGGGGGAAAAACCGAGTGCTTCAATTATAGGTCTATAAAACTACTCTCTAAATGCCATAAAATTTAAAATATAGAACATAAATCAAGAAAGTCCTTGTGATTAAGAATATATATACAAGTTATTTCTTGGCAGATCTTCCTCTTCGGGTTTTCAGCTGCGTCTCGGCTTCAGCAACTTTCTGAGGTTCCACCGTGCTTGAGGACTCCAACTCAGCCACCTTTGCCCCCCGCCTGCCTCTCTTGATGGGCTGAGCTTCGACAACTTCGTCCGAGAGATTCTTATCTTGAGCTTTGTCTGTATCGATTTTGCTTTCAGCTTCAACTGGGTCAACAAGTTTTGACTTCCTGCCTCGAGCGGATTTCAATGGCGTTACTTTTGCGATCGGAAAGACTTCCAATTGCGGTTTCCACCGCACAGATCTTTTGGTCATTTTGGCGTCTTCTTCTTCAGCCTTACCATTTAAATCTTCAGAAAGACTTGCCTGGTCACTGCTCACTTGTGTTTCCTTCGATGCGGGTTTCGCCGATGCCGCCCGTCTTCCCCTCTTGACGGGTTCGACTGATGCTGGAACTGATGAATCCTGGACAGTGGGTTCTGTGTTGACATCCTCAAGAGGAGGAGCGGCACCTCTGCGCGCTCTCTTAGCTGGAACGACTTGTGAATCCTCACTTTTCACAGATGTTTTCACCCCTCTTCCCCGGGTAGTCTTAATGACGGGAGCATCTGGCTCAGCGTTTTTCTCTTGAGCCTCTGGCAGATTGTCAGATTCCGCCTCTGGTGCGTCAACAGTAGCCACATCCACTTCAGCGGTTTCTTTTCCTCTCCTGCCCCGTTTAGGTTTCTCTGTGGACTTGACAGCAGGCACCTCTTGGTCCTCAGTGGCTTCCCTCTCAGTGCATTGCTTGGATTTTCTTTCTCTCTTGGGTTTTGCAGTTACAATGACCTGTTCACTCACCTCCTGTGGTTCAGGAACAGATGAAGCTTCAGCCTCGAGAGGGATAGCCATTTCAGCTATTTCTTCTCCCGTTGATTTTATGTTGTCTTGTTCCACTTTGATGTTTTTTCTTAATTTTTTAACTGGCTCTTGTACACCAGAAGTCTCGATTTCTTTCTCCTCTTCTTCCAGTTTTGCCTTTCTTCCCCTCTTAGCCCTGGCTGGGAGTTGAGACACCTGCTTGTTCTCCTCGGTAACAGCTGTCACTTCTGCAACTTCATTTTGTTTAACAGCATCAGATTTTGCCTTTCTTCCTCGAGTGGGCTTTACAGCAGTGGGAATGGGCTGTGGAGGATCTGCTATTATCTGCTCATCAGCCACGACTTCGGTTTTCTCCATCTTTGGTTGAGATGTCTCCACAGGCGTTTGTTTAGCTTTCCTCCCTCGCTTGGGCTTCACAGCAGCTTCTTCAACAGTGGATTCACTTTCTTTCTGATTGTTATTTACCAGGGCCTCTTCAGGGGATGTCTCGGCCATGGGTTGTGGTTCCACACATATCTCTGGGGCAATTTCAGGTTTATCATCACAGGTGCTTTCTTGGGATTTTGCATTTCTGGTTCTCGTCTGTCTGACAGCAGGTGGTGCAATTGCTTCAGTTTTCTTCCCTTTTCGTCCTCTTACCGGAGCAGCGACAACAGGCTCTTCTGAAAGGTCAGTTTCCTCCGGTTTGGATTCTGGCAATTTTGCTTTGCGACCGCGAAGAGATTTTTTCTGGACGACGGCTGCATTTGCTTCAGTGTCCACTTGGGGTAAGCTCTCGGTTTCAGGTGCCTGGGGAACAGTCTCTTGGACATCTGCTGATGATTTGGTCTCATCAGTTGTTGGGGGCATAACGTCCAGCACGTCAGTGCAGACTTCAGGTGCAACTACAGAAATCACAGAGCAAAATGGAGACGAGGTTAACGCAAAGTCTTAAAATTACAGTACATCAAAATGTGAAAACGGCAGCTCTCCTTGAAATGATTATACATTACATACCTTCATCAATGGCAGCTTGGGAAACACCATCACTGTGAGCACAAGGATCATCTTGCTTTTCTGGCACAGACCGAGTGGCTTCGGGTTGTTTAGTTTTTCTTCCTCTCTTGGGCATTGAGACAGCTTTTTCCTCAGGTGCTGCACCATCATTTACAGTAAGGTTGACATCTACTGTGGATATCTGTTTGCTCTTAGGCGTTTCAGGAGCAGCCTCTGGCACCATTTCAGCTTGATCATCAGAAACTTTTTTGGCATTTCTTCCCGTTTTCGGCTTAACTGCAACTTTAGAAGGCTGGGGGGCACTTTCTTCCTCTGTGACATCAGCGTTCTTTCCGTCGGTGGTCTTTGTATTTCTGTTTCTCGTCTTTCTAACTGCGGGTGGTGCTGTGGCTTCAGTTTTCTTTCCTCTTCCCCTTCTGACTGGGGCAGGAGCAACCAGATCTGCAGGCCGTTCAGCCACCTCTTGTTTATTCTCTGCTACTTCAGACTCCACTGGTGCCTCCATCTCTGTGACTTCACCAGTTGTAATCTCCATTTCTGGTTGATTGTTGGATAAATTCTCAACTGCTGCATCCACTTTGGGTGGTTCCTCAGATACATCATCGGTAGCTGTGGGAGAGACAGTTTTCATGGCATGTGATGATGGACCATCATCTCCACTCAGCAGAGCTTCAACAGCTTCTAAAATAAAAAAGGAAAAAAAACAAAACATTGAGTTTATATTTGCAGGACATGCCCTGATATTCATTCACTTCCAGGACACAAATTAAACAATTAAAGGGGAGTCAACCCAAGAATCGAAAAAAAAGAAAAGGTCTAATTTTCACTCCATGTTTCAGATTTAGTTTTACATCTTCTAAAAACAAGAAATGGCACAAAGATTTATTAGTTTACCTTCTGCCACGCTGACATGAGAAGTATCATCAGTTGCTTCTGGTATATCGTCCTGTGGCTCCTCGATTACTCTCTCGACATCTGTAAGACACACCATTGGGGGGCTCTCCACATCTTGGTTCATCGTGTTTTCCGTTTCAGATACAGTGAGGCTCACATCACCAGCCTCTAAAGCTTTGGGAGTGTTGGCAAGTTTTCCTTGAAGGTCTTCAACAGCTTCAGGCTCCTGCTGTGGGGTGCTGAAAATTCTCTTTACTCCACTGAAGCACTCTTGTATTTCTGTAGGCTTCTGCTGTTTGGGAGTTGCAAGAAGCTTTCCTCTGAGGTCTTCAACAGGCTCGGCCTTCTGTCTTGGTGTCTTCATGATCCTCTTCACTCCAGTGAGGCACTCTTTTTGTTCAGGTTTCTGCTTAGGAGTTTTCAAAATCTTTCCCCTCAAGTCCTCAACAGGCTCGGCCTTCTGTCTTGGCGTCTTCATGATCCTCTTCACTCCAGTGAGACACGGCAGTTGTTCTGGCTTCTGTTTTGGAGTCGTTACAGTGGTCGGCTTCAATTCTGCACTCTGCTGTTCACTGGATTCAGGGTGAGTCTCTGAATCAGAGATCTCAAGGGCAAAGCTAGATTCTCCATCGCCGTTTAGGAGGCGTTGCACTGCTTCACTGTTGTATTCTCTGCTTTTCACTGTAGATGCTACACTCAGAGGCGACACAATCATTTCTCCTGTAAAATAAATAGCATATCATTAACAAACTCGTAAATATTATGAAGAAAAACCCATCTGTGAATGGGAACTTATAATCTGCACCACGTAGTCTTCCAGGTTTATGATGACGGTGATCACCATAAAATGTGCATTTGTGAAATAACTTCATAACACACTGTACCTGGCTCCTCGGGTGTGTTGAGAACCGACGGTTCGACAACTGACGCGCCAACAACTCTCACTGGGGTCTTGGGGGCACTGCAATCGATGACAGATTTCCGCTTCCTTTCATTTACAGGTGTTTTAAACATTTCAGAAATACCTGAAACAACAAAAGTACAACAAGAACATGTCAAGAAACAATAAATGAATTAAGTCCATAGGCCAGTGCAATAACCAGACCAGAAAGGTTTTTATTACCAGTCAAGTCTTCATCCATTTTCATGTTCTTTTTTGAGAGGGCAGCATTGACGACCACTTTTGGTGCAGCACCAGTCGGTTGCAAAAGCCTTTGTTTGTGAGCTTTGCCCACAACAATGGTCACAGGTGAGTTGGCGTGCCCAGTGCTGACATGACCATGGAGTTTTCTTGCAGGTGTCTGGAAAAATTAAGAAAAACATTAATTGCAGTCACTGCAGTAATGGTGCCCAATAGAGATCAAGTAAGTGGCTTAGTCATATTAAAAAAAAAACATTGATATTTGTCTTAAAATGGCAACAGAATGGAATTTTAAATGTATGTATTTCTTCTCTAACTCTTTACAATGTAGCTTAACTCATGTAGTATATAGACATCAAGGAAGAGGAATATACAAAGATATTTAAGATTTTTAGTTAAATAAATAAGATTTTATGAAGTCAACACATCAAGCAAGTGATGGGTTTTATTTTCTGTAAATGTAAAATGTCCAACAAGGTAACAACACAGTCTTGAAACAGCCTCCTTTACCTGCATTTTGGGCACAGCCTTCTTTGTCGTTGTTTTGACGACCGTTTTTTTGGCTGGGGCAGCAACTTGAGCCTTAACTTGTCCAAATTTCACAATGTTTGCCCAGGAATTTTTGACTGAAATGAAAACAGAAATATAGATCAACTTCATTCTTGATTAATTATAAAACAGCCTTGAAAGTTACTGCACATACAGTAGCACATGTGCTTAACAGTTTGGGTCTAACAACTGTGACAATTGTTCATAAAAAAAATAATTAAAAAGATGATTGTTATAATGTAAAGGGTGTTAAAATAATAAATCTACATACACTTCATTGATGCCCGTGAAATGCCACTCCTCCGCATGACCTTTACAGCACTCTTGGCAACAGACGGGGTCTTCTTTGCGTTGATCTTCATGCTCTTCCTCTTCAGAGGAATCTTAGGGGTCACAGTGACTGAAGGCATCTGGTCAGAAATGGCACCTTCGGCAACTGGAGATGGAGTGGTGATGTGCGACACAGAGAAGCGCCCTTGCACTGTGGGGGTTTTACCTGGTGTTACAACAACAATGGAAATTTCCCTTCTTGCCAGTGGGAGTATCTTTGTACACTGGACTTCTGCTGAGTCTTAGGCGTTTCAATTTTGGTTGAAGGAGACCGTTCTCTTTTCACAGGAGTCTTGGAAACAGGCGACTTGGATTTTGGTGATTTCTTTCCAGGAGATGCTGCCTTGGGAGATGGGGACCTTGATTTTGGGGTTTTCTTTCCAGGAGATGCTGCCTTGGGTGATGGGGACCTTGATTTTTGGGGTTTTCTTTCCAGGAGATGCTTCCTTGGGAGATGGGGTCCTTGATTTTGGAGTTTTCTTTCCAGGAGATGCTGCCTTGGGTGATGGGGACCTTGATTTTGGGGTTTTCTTTCCAGGAGATGCTTCCTTGGGAGATGGGGACCTTGATTTTGGGGTTTTCTTGCCAGGCGTAGGCGTTGCATTTTTGTTGTTTGGTGACTTTTTAGGTGATGGAGTCCCCTTTTTCGCCTATGTCAAACAAGATAAATTTTGCACATTATTACAAATATCTTTTTTTGTATCATGTAACATGTAGATAGATACCTGAGTCACAATTTTACCTTAAGGAGGCCGATGGCTGACGCTCTTCTAAGGAGTGACAGCTTGGGTTTAGGGAGACATAAGCTCCTCCGTGGAGCGGCCCCCTTACGTAATGGAGAGTCAGGAGGCAGGCGCTTGTCAAATAACTCTGGACTCAAGTGACCGCCAAAGGAAACACGCTTTCTCTTCATTTGCGATGTGTACAATTCCGCTCCAAGTTCACCGCTTTTGCGTTTTTTGGGCATTTCCTTAGCTGAAAAATTAATTGTTACAGATTACGTGATGGATTTTGCCAAACACATCACACATGCTTGGATTATTGTAAACACAATAATCAACACAAAACGTGGTACAAATTAATACCACATTTCTTTTTAAATTTACCTTTCTCTGTTTTTGCCAAAATCCGTGGTGATACTCTTTGAGTTTGAGGTGTGCTGGGAGCAGATATTTCTGGCTCTTGCTTCACTGCAGGTTTGGCTGGCGTGGCCTCCTTGCTTTTCCTCCTCAATGGTGACTTGGGTGGGGTTTGCACACACACTTGTTCGACGACCTGTTGCACAGTAAACCTCTGTGGGGTTGCGCGGTTTCTTCTCTGAGGTGAAGTTACTTCAGACTTTGTTGCGTGATCATCTTCTTTCACTGCAGGACCAGGATTCTCAGTAGAAAGCTGGAGGGACCTCCTCTCCTTCTTGACAGACTTTGGGGTCCCCTTACCAACACTTTCAACCTCTCCCTTTGTTTCATCAGCTCCAGAAAAGACTTTAACGTCATCTTTCATTTTCTTGGCTTCTGTAAAAATGACAGGTTTGTCATTTTTCTTGACCGACCCAGGTTTTGGAGTGCAAAACCTTGATGTCGGTGTTTGAAGCAGGCTGACAGAAGAAGACTTCCTAGGGGTCTTGACATCTAGAGACTTTTTGATCATTTGATATAGATCATTGAAGGGGGAGTTGGTCTTGTTTTGCAGGAGGCTATCATCCCCTGTGGACTCCACCTCCACTGTGTTCTCCAGGGATCGTTGGATGTTGCCATGGTTAGTTCCATCTTTCAATCAAAAAAAAAAAAAACTTTGCATGAGCAACTAGCACTTGACAATTCAAATTAAATTAAAGCATTAAGAACTAGGCTACAGAAAGATGATAGGCCCCAGATACCAACTGACAGATTATACAAGAACACTTTCACCCATTCACCAATGAATACATGAATTGTGCAGCAACCCTCTTTATTTACTCATAACCAAAATCATGTAATCTCACCTGTGAACACTTCTGAGACCCTCTTCTCTCCTGGTTCAGCAGTGACAGTGTCCACCACTTGTGGCTCTTGAAGAACCTAGATGTAAAAATATAAATAAATGTTCCATGACTGAAGCAAGAGTCTGCAAAGTCAATAAAAGACTTTTTTTTGAAAAGTAAATTACTTTAAGGGTTTTAGTTTTGCCTCCTGTAGAAGACCTCTTCTTAGGTGTTGGCGCTGGTGGATACTCAAACCTAAAATGACAAAAAACTATAAGCTTTTGAAGATGCGCGTCTTATCAGTAACAATAACTGATATTTTATGCATATGAATAGAACATACCTGAAAGAACGGTCAATAATTGTTATCACATCTCCATGTTTCAAACGCTCCGACTGCTGCAGAACTTCTCCATTGACCCGGGTTGGATTCACCGAGCTGATATTTGTCAAAATGACCTGGAAGAGATGGACATGATTTAACCATTCCAAATCATTTTGCTCATTTTCAATACAAGTTTCCTGCTGGCAAATCACACTTTATCATTGTACCATATTGTTAAATTTGGTCATGCTCAGTGAAGTTGATTTACCTCTTTATTTTCATTCAAGTCAATTCTGCAATGCTCTTTGGAGACTTGAGGTAGCTGAATACGAATGTCACAGTCAGGCTTCCTGTTGGAACACAAACAAATATGGCCACATGAAACCTTTAGCAGCATGCAACGTGAATACCACAATGTTTACAGGCAAAAACTGGTTTTGATTCAGCCCAGTTGAACACAGGGAAGGATGAGTGAGAGCTCATCATCCCATACATGCCCATGATTCTTAAAACACAAAATGGCAACACAGAACAAAGCAGTAATGTTGGTAAAAGTTCTTCTTCTCAACAGCACGAGGGGTCATTTTCTGCAGTGGATATTGAAGGATTCAGAAAGTTACTATACAAGCTGGAGAGCCTATAAGTGTAAAAACCCTGTGATGGACATATTTTAGTCAAACACTATTGCCTGCACAGCACTGGTATTGGTTGATATTAGCTTTATAATATATTATCCTATATCAGTAAACATGCCAAGACACCTCGATTTAACTACAAAAGGTAAAATAAGCTGCCCTTTCCTTGACTTCTATGCTGGCACCCTTTTTTTGCATAATGTATACCTACATCTGCTGTCACATGAGTAAAAACACCATGTTCATTCCACTACAGAAGAGACTAAATGACCTCTACAATTGGGCGTGGGGCTTGGTATTGATTATTGGCACAAAGTCCAATAGTGTGCATCGTGGCTCTCTGTGTGAAGTGAACCAGCTGCTTCTGGAAGTCCCAAAGCCTAAACTAAACTCGACTTTGTTTTTGTGCTTTTCTATTTTACTATTTTATCTCCAGTGCCTTCATTCTGTATAGCACTTTGGTCAACCACTGTTGTTTTTAAATGGAAATTTGAGTTTAATCCATTGAGAGTACAACGCATAATGGATGGGTGGACTTTACCAACTGCTGTTAGTAGTTAAACACATACATACAGTACATACATTTAAACATTAAGCAGATGCTTTTATCCAAAGCGACTTAGGAAAATGGAATAAACTACATAGAAGTAGTCTTAGAAAGAATGATGGGAACCGTGGACTGATAGAGGGAGAGTGCAAGTAAAAGTTTTAAATATGACATTTACTGTATGTAAGTATCAAAAGTAACTCTCTGATGTAAAATTCACTTGAATTAAAAAGTAATTAAAAGAGTCAGGAGTTAGGTAGGATTGGGCCATGGTAGCTCAGTGGTAGGGCGAGACTCTGCTAGTTTACGTGTCAATATTGAGCAAGACACTTAACCCCATGTTGCAGAGTGTAAACGGGTATGAAAGATGTGTGAGTGGGTGAAAACTGTTGTGTAAAACAGCTCATCAAGACTAGAAAACGACCATCTTTTCTTCTGACTTTATTCAGTAGTGACGAGTAACAGAGATACTTCAGGGAAATGTAGTTGCAAAAAATACAAATAACGTGCAGATGCGTGAATTCTGTACTCTGTAAGTAGAGTAAGTCAGTATTTGTACTTAGTTACATTACAACACTGATATATAGGGTTTCATTTGCAGTCCGTTGTCGTGTGTTTAAAGACTGTGACGTGGGCAGCTGTTGGCCCGCCTTCAAATCAGATGAGTTTTTACAGCACCTCTGACACGCGGTCGTGTAAAAAGACATGCAAAATGTGGACTCCGTCACAGAATGTTGCTTTGTCGACTAAACAAGAACACATATATATATATATCACTTAAAACCTACCTGATGACATGACATTTAAATAAAAGAAAAAAATATGTCAGTAAAATGGTAACTCACCTTCCAAACAAGCATGTTGCAGTGAGAGGAAACTCGGTGCCATCGCCTCCACTCCTCTTTATCACGACTATTTTCCCATGTAATGGCATTTTCGTTACTTTACCTGGAAACGTAAGGAAATAAATATGTCAAAACTGCAACAGCGTCAACTGGATTACGAGACAAAACAGAAAATATTAGCCTGAATGTAGTAACCTTGCATTAAAACATTAAAAAAAATGCAAACTCATTGATTAGCTAGTTACTGTTACTTGACGAATATTAGCTCACCGAACCGAACCAAACGAGCAGGTCGTAGAAGTTAAAACACACAACACAACCCCACGTGTAGTGTCGCATTATCACTCGCGTTTATTTAAAGTCATTCAAGGCGATTTGGACGATGAAATGCACTTAAAATGACACGAAAACTATATCGTGAAATATAGATTTTTTTTAAAAAAACGTGCGTCATAGTAAAATAGGACCGACTGCAAACCTTGAATAATAAGTGCCACGGCCTCACCTGTAAATCCGTTCAAAGACACATCGGCTTCTTTAAATCCATAAAATTCGACAGGAATGTGTCGAAGAGAATTTTATTCAACTATAAAATCATACCAGACTAAAAGTACAGTTGGCTTCTTGCCGCTAACTACGCGGATCGTGGACGAGTGGCTAACGTAAATGGTTAATAGCGGAACCTTGTAGTATCTCGTCTCCTCCAGCTTTTTACTACTTTAGTATCACTCCGCCAAACTACACTTACGAACTAACTCTCCCGAAATACACGGATAAGCTGGCCGTTTTGTGAGTCAGTGTATGATTTGTTTATGTTGCTTTATTTTAAAATGTTTGTTTGTTGGCCTTACTGAATGTGTCTTGCACTTGAACAAAATGGACTATTTTGTTTACGATTTTGGCGGAGCAACACCACATCGGTGAAGGGACTGTAGTTTGAAAATGTTTGAAATTCCGCGCGAAGGGTTGTGATTGGTCTTAACGTCACTGGCTACGCAGAGGGGCGGGGTTAAGTACAGGCCAATCACTGAGCTTCTTTGCGAGAACGACTTGAACTGTAAAAGAACAATAATGTGAAAGTTTTCTTTCAATTTAAAACACTTAATGTTGATATGATTCTTCAATTGATCAATAGTGTCTAAAGAATAATTTAAATTATCTGTTTGAATTTTCTAAGGATTTATTTCATTGACATATTTAAAATTATATAATTACATCATATCAGAAATAGATTATCTGTATTTATCATCTTTGTTATTCAATATTGCATCTCCATCAAGAAAAGCAGTCTCCCTCATATTAGAACACATATCCAAATGTTGTTGTATGTTCTTGATGATTTACTGAATCCAGAAGTAGATATTCCTCCTCTTTTACAATATCTTTGAGTAAAATGTCTGTCTGGCTACCCAATAAAATTGAGCTAAAAGTGAATTCATGTCACAGGACTGCCTTATTAAAATAGCCTATGACTACTTCATATACTTATTAGGACTTAAAATCTCAACAAATCCAAACATTTTGTCTGAATTACCATCAAAATGGTAACCTTACCAAAGTGCCTATATTCTTAATGAGTCCGTATACACAATATTCACTATATTTATTTACGCATCTACCTGCAACATGCAATATTTCTCTGGCCTTCATTCATTGTATGTAATGTCCATAACTTTTTCTGTACATAATGCACATAGACTATAGTTTTACCTTTCTTTAATCCCTTGTTTGTTTGTTTGTGTTGTCTAATTTTGCTGTCTGCACATGTCTGTCTTAACGGTTTTTGCTGCTGTAACAAGTGAATTTCCCCTTTGAGGGATAACTAAAGTTTATCTTATCTTAAGACTAGCGTCAAGTACAGACTTAATGCACATAACATCAAGTAGAATGACTCTTCTGTTATCCTAGATACAAAATGATTGTTGGTGTCTTTCAAATCTATCTGTGAATCTACACTGAGTCTGTTTTATTAAGATTATAGAGCAATAGTAAATGGTTCTTGTTTACATAATTCCCTGCAATGGACTTTGTGCATGTATCCCTTTAGCTGAACAGCACCATCTAATGGCTACAAGTGATAATTACCAGCTTGTGGCAATCGCTACAACATAAAATAAAACACTAGTAAAGGACAAACAAAACATTTTCTGATATAGGTTAGCGACAAATATCAGTGAGGTTGTAGCTGCTTATTCTCTGAGACTACAACATTATTCAGTCCAGTCGTTTGGTATTTATCAAGTAGGTAACGGCATAACATACAATCTGGCTGAAGAAGAGGGAGTTTACAGCGGGAAAATGTTTTGTTTTCTTTAGTCTGTGATGTATCAGCTATAGGACTGTCTGGCAATATATTGATTATCACAGAATGGCTGTATTGCAATATTATTGGTATCATGGACCATGTATCACTTACCGTATCATTTGATACCTTGTGATTCCTACTCCTATTTGGACGTGGGGGACTTTATTATTAGTCTCTTTGTTGCTATGCTTCTAGAAAGTTCCTCAGCAGTGGAAAAAAAAGCATCACACAAGAACAGCGTTTAATAATTATTAAATGTTCATTTTTATTTTTTTATCTTTTTTTTGTTGGGTTTTTTTTTCTTCTTTTTTTCAAAGTCGCTTGATAATCTTGACAAAAATTGCAACATACTCCATACTTCTCAGACTGACGGTGCGTCTGTTGCTATTCCAGATTAGCCGTGGAGGGAGAGGGAGAAAAAAAAGAAAAAGTTGTGCGCCGTTTCTGGACGTGAGTGACGTTCTAAGAATGATGGAAAAAGCAGCTTTGACCGTACAAATGAAAACAAAAACAAAAAAGAGGACACACCAAACGACTCCACGCTGGCGTTGTCAGTGTCTCTCAACGCAAAGTCCTGGTCCGCCAGGGCAAAACAAAAGTGAGTGATTGAAGAAGAAGTCCAGGGGCTCAGTAGCAGACGTGTGTTTGTGTGTTTTGAGTGTGCATGTGTGATTGACGGACGGACGGACGGACGGACGGGGGTGCAGCACAGAACATTAGACAAAGAACAGGCCAAGCACAAAAACATGATTCCTTCCTGAGACATTGGCGTGTGTACAGTAACGATGGTCTAGATGATGACGGCGTGTGTGTGTGTGTGTTGATGGCGATGAAGGCGTTTTTGGCGTAAAGTGAGTCACAGGGTACGAGGTTTCTCTGGATCTGGCAAAAAAAGTCACATATTGGTTTCTATCACAGGGAGATTTTGTGAGGAATTGATTCAACAAATATCACATTTGGGACCTTCACCTGCCTGACCACTGGGGGGCGGAAGGGGGGTATTAGAGGGATTACTACAATCTAGTTTGTTTTTTTTCCCCCCCATCCACTACAGATTATGGAACCACTTAATACAGTGTGTGTATGTACACCTCTCTTCACATTTGTTTACCTCTCGTTGACGCCGGGCTGCTGTAGCTCACTTTAATCCCACGAGCTACATGTAGCATCTAGCTCACCATTCTCAGCCACGCCATCTCATTCTGCTACATGGCCCAAAAAAGCTATGCCCCGACTGGAGTGCTACTTTGTTATCTATCATATGTATAAAAAAAAAGAAGAAAGAAAAAAAAGTTGTGAATGGGGGCGGGGCCAAAGTTGAAAATGTCCGTGAAAAACCACATTCTGAACAGCCAGTGATTAGTTAAGGGTCTGTCCAGTATTTAGTAGGACACAAAATATGAAAGAACTTCCTTCAGTAAAATGTGCTTAAATTGTCTTTCTTTTTTTTCCTTGAATCACAAAAAAAACCTAGAAACACAAAAACATAAAAGGTATTCTTTAAAAAAAAACAGGTGAAGCCTAAAACTCTTCATAGTTTTAAAGAAATGAATACAGCTTATATACACAAACTCAAAGGCTACTTAAAATACACCTTAATAATGAATCTTCATTAATTTGATTTCTTGAAAGGACCTGTGACCATATCATACAACCAAGTTCATACAATCATTTTCTTTCCATTCTCTTGGAAGCAACAAAAAAAAACAAACAAAAAAAAAGAAATAAGGAAAACAAATCCGACCTGGAATAGTACATGATATTCTTTGTGACTTGTTTTCTGTGCACATTTGTGTATGTGTGTGTGTGTGTTTGTACTGTACGTGTAGACCGGAGAGAGAGGTTATGTCATCTTTTGTGTCTCGTTAAATCAGGACGATGTGAGGAAAAAGCCCGAAACCCCCCTCTCCCTCCCTCCCTCCCCCCTCCCTCTCCCTCTCTCAATACTCTCATCGGGTATGAAAAGATTCAAACAGTGAAGCAGTTCAACAATTTTCTAATCTCAGAAAAAAAACACGTCCTCATTTTTCATCGACTCTGCCGTTCCCCTCCGGACACGTCCGTCACAATAACTTTTTTTTTCTATATATATATATTTATATATCTTTTGTACGAAATCTGTTTTTGTTTTTTTTTTTATTTGAAGTTGAAAAAAAAAAAGAGAAAAGACCCAGAGTCTTTGAGGAGGAGGGTCTCTCTCTCTCTCTCTCTCTCTCTCTCTCGCAGTCTTGCCTCAGAGTACAACAAAACAAAACAAAAAAAAAAAAGAAGAAAAAGTGTCTGGTGTTCTGTTTGCATTTGTCCATATATCTGTCCCACGGTGACCCCCACCCCGTCTCTGCTTCATCCAGGATTCCATCAGTCTAGAGAGGGGAGGAGCAGTGATGAAGGGGAGAGTGAGTGGAGAGGGAGAAGGAGGAGGAGGACTCATCAGCAGTGTTTACGGTGTGGTCTCTGGGAGGCGTCCCGCTGCCCCCGCCCCCCATCCCCGGGCCTGCGCCAGCCTTACCTCCCCCCCTCGAGTCAGGACAGTGCTCCAGAGTGAGGGAAAGCAGGATCGGGAGGTGGGAATTCGTGTCACAGGAGGAGGAGGTTGGCTCTGCCAAGTCTCCCGTCGCTCAGCGGTCCGAGTCAAGACCTCCCCTCCTTCGCTCCTCCTCGTCGGGAACGTCGGAGGAGGAGACGGAGCGTCGCGAAGGGAAAATAAAAAAGTGAGCTGTTGCCGCCGCCGCCACCGCCGCTACTACTATGGCGATTGTGTGGCTGGACTGCTTTGGGCCGAGCTGGGGGACAGACTGGGGCTGCAGCTGCCCGGGGGGGCGCCGGTCGGCCGCCCGCCCGCCGCACCACTCTCCAGGCCTTCCGAGTTCTCCAGCATCTCCTGGATGAGAGGGGGCATGGATCCAGGGATCTCCATCTTCAGGGTGATGACGCGCTCGGCTCCTGTGGAAGAGTATGGAAAAGGGACACGAGAATATAAGCTAACATGTTTGTTTTAGGCACCAATTCAATCTTTATTTTGCATTTTCACATCATATGAAATGGAAAAATAAGCTTTGGAGACATTAAGAATCATTTCAAGGGAAATTGAACAAGTGGATGATGAATGTCTTTATCTTTTTAGCACGATTCAGAGATAAACCACTGGTGACCAGCGTGGACCACAGACCTTTAGCGCTGATGCTTCTCAGATCGGTGATCTTCATCAGCATCTTGGGGAACATGTGCGGTTTGTGCGGCCTCCTCTTCCGTACATAAATTTTCAGCGCCTCCAGAAGAGGCTCCTGCAGAACGTCCACCTTCTCCGCCTGTTCCAAGTCCTGACGATCTGTGGATGAAGACGGAGCGTGTCAGTGTGCCTGTAACGACCCCAGTACGCCACTAGGTGGTGGTCAATGACAGCTCTCAGTCCACTGTGACTGTGATCAGTCCTGATTGACACCGTTTTACACTACGTGCTCTACTTTTAAGGCGCGCGTCTTACCTCCACACAGCAAACAGATGGCGCTAAGCAGCCCCGTCTCTGCGTCGTCCATTTCCAGAGGAAGGAGTTGGTTGGCAAAGGCGAAAACCAGGTCTGTGAGGGGACCGAAGCCTGCGTTGTGCATCTGGGTTCGGTTTAGCGTGAGTCCGTCTGAGAACGTCATGGTGTCCTGCTCCGGCGTGTAGCGCGTGCAGATCCGCAGTATCTGTGGACAGAGCGCATGAGTCAGTGATTCACCAGGCGGGTGGAGTGTCGGGCGGAGTTTTCCTTTGCCCGTCGTTCTCACCAGGATGTCGAGACAAGCAGCTTTGAGGAGCGTGATCTGGTCGGCGATGGTGAGCGTCGTGAAGCCGGGCAGCTGCTTCGCAAACTCCACCGTCTTGATGATGCACTTGGTGGAAAGTTCGCTGAATTTGTCCCACAGGTCCACGTCCAAGGACACGCGTCGCTCTGAGCTGTTAGACTGCGGGGACGGGGAGAGGCGGGGCGAGTGTTAAACGTGGAACAAAAAGGAAGCGGAAGGCCGCGCGTGTGTGTGTGTGTGTGTTTCGTGCTATACTGACCGTAGTGTATTTGCCCAGCTGGCAGAGAGAGGGGAAGGTTTCCTTGTGCGCCTTGCGAACCTTGTCTATCATCTGCTCCGTGTCTGGACTCAGGACGTAGCTCTCCGTGCACTCCTGCTTCTTCTCGTCCTTCTTCTTCTTGTTCCGGTCGTTCCTCACTGCTGCAGGGACACAGAGTGAGCGTCGTGGTCAAACTCAACAATCGCCTGGAAGTGTGTCGCGGCCGCAGTCTGGATGCTATAACGTGCCGACATTAGCGCCAGCTGACACCACCTCGAGGAAAACTGAGATCATGATCAAAGGCGGAGTCATCAGCAGGAAAGATGTCCTGTCTGTGGCAAACAGCAGCGAGCACAGCATCACTTCTTTTATCTATGGTGGAAGATAAATGTGGTGAGGCAGCTCTGGTAATGGAGGGAAGGGGAGGCGAGGGGGGGGGGAACCTTGAAATAATCCAGTGTCGTTTCCCTCTGGGCAATCTTGCTGAGAATAGTCTCCTCAACCCAAATGACAAAAAACACTAGGCGG
Source organism: Solea senegalensis (assembly GCF_019176455.1). Classification (NCBI taxonomy): domain Eukaryota; kingdom Metazoa; phylum Chordata; class Actinopteri; order Pleuronectiformes; family Soleidae; genus Solea; species Solea senegalensis. The sequence goes on from NC_058041.1 coordinate 2,725,269, forward strand.
GGGTGTTTAGCATTGGAATCCCATTACAGGCTCCATTCATTTCTCCACAGCCCATCCACACTGGGGTGCAGTTTAGATACGACTCGCTTGTGTATGCATGTGTTGAGGGTGGAGGTGGGCCGGCTGAGACGTGTGTGTGTGTGTGTTACTTGATAAATAGTGGTGGGGGATGAAGCTATCCATAAGGCTGACAAATTGCCACAGCTTTCATTAGAGGTCCCGGCTAATCTAATAACATAATATGACAAATATCATGCCTCTAATGGTTTTAAAAGGGCTCGGCTGCTCCAGCTCACACTGGAAACCCCCCAGCTTTCTGTGTGTGTGTCACACATATCTCCCCTATCTTGGGTATACAACACACTCCTTGTTATACTTTATTTGTTAGATTTTTCCCCACAGTGTAAGCCCCATCCCTCCTTTTTTTTTTTTTTTACTTTAAAATCCCCCTCTCGTAAAATCATCTATGTCATTTTTCCCCTTCTCAACCTCCCCTCGGGCTTCTCCCCCCCGCAGCAGCTGACCTGAGATCACATTTTCCTCGTCTTAATCCTAACCTTGACCATTAAGGGGCCAGAGCGCTCAGGCTGATGGGAGATCACTGTCTGTGACGGGCAGGCAGGGATGCACCGCCGGAGCCGCTGCTCGTTCATCAGCCCACAGACAGGCCTCCCTGCCTGGGAGAACATAAGGGGGGAGTGGAGGAGGAAGGAGGAGGCTGGAAGTCTGATGCTGCACTATGTTATTGCTAAGCACTGTTCTCCAAAAAACAAGAGACTTGAGAGGACCCTGGCTGTGCAGAAACGGCACGCTAATGCACCATTTTCCAGCGCTTTAGTGGGACTCCAGCGACGGCGCTCGCACAGCCATAAACACAATACCACATGTGGATGTTCGGCGGCGGAGCAGTAAAGTGACACATGTGATGCATCGAAAACAAGCGCGTTAGTTACAGCGCCGGTTTAAAAAAATCTTTTAAAAAAACAAAAAACTATTCTGAGGATATTTAGATAAAGCACACACAGACACTGAGGTTGGGAGTTTAATTACACTCAAATAACAGAAGAAGACGACATGGTGAACATCCACACTGGTACAAGTTTAAGCTCTGCCAACTAAAAGAAGTGAATATTTAATGTTCTTGTATAGGGGGGTGGGAAACCAAGGAACACACAATACAACGATTCTGTGACAAATCAATAATATTACATGGTTAAAAGTGCAGGATTTCTCTATTTATTCACAACATACAGTAGAGAACAAAGTTGATTATTTTGATAGTGTTTTCAGATTTTCCAGAGTATATTTTCTGTTTCCTTTGCTCCATACGACAAAGAAATCATTCGATCGTCGTTTCCAGGTTCGAGAAACACCGATCAACATATTGTGACATTTCATGGACCAAACACGTACTCAGTTAATCGAGAACGACATGAAGTAGTGACTCCCGAGGACCGTTTACTTTAGAGCACCTTCATTTATTTATTAAAATATCAGCATCTCATTTATCGAGCTGCGTGAGGAAGGACGACGATATTTCTGACCCACTCCAATTCTTGGATGTAGGAAGATTCAAAATCGACATGCTAGCATTGGTTAACGGCGAGCTAAAAAGGAGGCTTATCGCCACCTAGTGTAGTGGAGGTGGACACACACACACACACACACTAAAGCTTTCCTACTTTACTGTTACGACCTAATTAAGACTTTACTTCTATCCAATTTAGACGCCGGTCGTATGAAACACCAGTAAGTTGCCGCACACATGAGGACCGGCCCTGTTTCCAGCCTGAATGGGGAGCCTTGTGTCCCCGCCCCGCCATGAGGAGGGGAGGGGCTGCAAAAAACAATCGATGTCCAATTAATTCACAAATAAAAGTGGGGCATCCCCTGCGCCCAGACATTACCCGCGCTGACAAATTGGCAGCACAATCATAAGCCGCACAACACAATTTAATGAAGTCATTAAAGAACTATTAGGCACGACTGGCGATCTGTCATGGCGAATTGCCACATGCAATAACTTGGGGTGTTGGTGGGGTGGGAGTGTTAGCGAGCTGCCACAAATGAAAGAAATACAGCCTTCCTCTTTTATTGAGTGTGTGTGTGTACCTTTTCACTGACCTAGTCAGGACCACTAGTCCTCGTGGAGACAAAAAGTGAGTTCAACACACAGATTTGAATTCTGGTCATGGTTAAGGTTTTGTTTACAGTCGGTGTCCTCGGAGGACTAGCTGTGCAAACCTGTGTGTGTGGACATTTTGATGTGTGTGTTACACGGCGAGCGATGCATCTTTCAAACGTGCGTAATGAGAATATGAACGCTAACGGGGGAGGGAGGGAGGGAGGAGGGAGGGAGGGGTCTGCATCCTGAAATGTTTGCGGTTCACGTTCGTTGCATCAAAATGATTTACAGGAAGCCATGTACAGAATACTGTAACACACACACGTGCACGTGCACACGCACACACACAGAGTCATCGTTCTATTATTTATTTTCATAGCAGATTTCAGCTGCAACGTGCAGTTAATAGACAATTTCTGTTAGTGTGTGTGTGGAAGACAGAGAGGGATAATTCGTGCGAGGAAAATTAAAGCACTGGCAGCTCATCCATCACACAGATTAAATTCAATGGAAAGATAAAAATGTCAATGTTCTCTCCCCCCCCACCCCCCCGCTCCTGCTGCTCACAGCGCAGAGCCACCGTCAACAATGATGAAACTTTCTCCCTCCCTCTGTCCTCCAGCCTCTCTCATCCCTCCCTCCCTCACACCGGGTTCAATAGTCGTCCCTCACACACACACAGCTTTCATCTCGCTCCACTATGCCGTCTTCCCCGGCTGATGTTATCCTCCCCGCGTGCCGTTCTCCATCATTCTTCGCTTCATCTTATTTTACTTTTATTACTTTCTCCGTCGCTGGATAACGCCGTCCTCGAGGACGATGTGGGTGACAGTGCTGGGAACTTGATGATAGAGACGGGAAGGCAGCGCGGGGCGGAGGAGGCTGATCAGAAGGGCAGCGTTAACACGCGTGACCGTCCCGAGGGCAACGGCGCGTTATAGAAACTGAGAAATGTCAGCTGCTGAAGTCATTTATGATGGCGCGAATGTGCTTTTAATGTGGCTTCACGAGGTCAGTCTTTTCTCAGATGTTAATCGATCGAGTGATTTTAATAATGATCAGATTATTAGCTGCAGCCCCATCTGAATGTTAATAGTGCATCAGAAACTCATATGGAACGACAAATCATTTGAGACGACGAAATCGGCGAGCAAAAAGTTCACGGTCGACGTTATCATCGAGCGGCAATTAAAAAACCGGCGCCGCGTTACCAGAGGCACAGGAAATAAACAGTTACAGTGAGTAAGTGGGTCAGGCCGCTTAAAAATGGGTGTTGTAACTGATGCTATAGTGTTTATTTTAGTCCAATTAAACGGTCTATTTATACAGCACTTTGCTATCGATGCCCACTCGAAGCTGCTTTACACTACACTGTTGGGCCTTCACCCAAACTACTGCATGTGCAGCACTCATCTTTCACACCGTGGACTAGATAGTAGAAGAGCCAGGAATCAAAGTCACAACCTTTGACTTAAAGGAACACTTCACCAATGTACATTCAGCTTTATATTACTAGAATAGGGGCTAGTATTTTTGATATCTTCATTCTTCACCTGTTAGCATAGCTCTTAGCAAAGATGGCGGACACTGTTTACATTCTGGGAACGAGGTCCCGTCCCCCTTCGAGTGGGTAACAAAAAAGAATGAAGATATTTCTCGACTTTTGGGAAGGTTGGGAATGCAAATCGGTGAAGTGTTGCTTTAGAAGACGACATCAGTATTTAAGAACCATGACAAACCTGTTTCTGACCCTTGTAAACACGACCTTGTGTAAAAACGTTTGTTTTTTTTCTTCCCATCTATTCTGTCTTCACACAAGAGCCGCAAACGCAGCTGAAGTGAGTCAACATTACTCCGAGTTGGGCAAACTAAACTCACTGTCAGCTGTTTTCAGATAAAAGTCTTGTGTCGTCTGAACGACAGGCGCTTCCTTGTAAACCTCCACTCGCTCCCGACGCCACCACCCGACTCGTCTCCTTTTGCCATCTTTACTTGGCATCGCCACCTGGCAGCAGGCCGGGCACTGTTGTCTGGAGCTGTCTGCGGGCAGACGCAAGGTCACCCAGACGTCCCCCCCCACCCCCCTCCAGTGCAGGCAGGGGGGGGGGAGGGGGAGGGCGTCCACCTTCTGTAAGTGTGTGTGCCAAAGACTGTATGGTGTATAAGTGGAGCTGTCTAAGTGAATTTACGTTTAAGCTTCTTTTTTTTTTCCTCCCATACCAGTTTGTGTCAGTCACCTTGTGTGTGTGTGTGTGTGTGTGTGTGATATTATGCACATGCATGCATATTTTGAGTGTCCGTGGTGTGTGTGTGTGTGTGTGTGTGTAGCAGACAGAGACTCCCTGCTGGCCCCAGATGGTCAGCCTCTCCCTCCTCACCAGCCCAGACCAGTTCCACTGGTCAAAGTCACAACCGAAGACGCACAAGGTGAACAATCCGCACAATGCGACACAGACGTGAACCAGAACCATGTGATCCATATCTGTCGCGCAAAAAAAAAACTTCCTGACACAACTTCCACTGCTTTTCCTAACACGCAGTACCGACTCTCAACCACAAGATGGCCCTCCAACTCCAGTCATTTCCTCCAGTGTGTGTGTGTGTGTGTGTGTGTGTGTGTGTGAGTGTGTAAGAGGTGGCTGCTGTGATCCTTCTAACCATGATTAATGGCCCCATTCAAAGGTAAGGAGCTTGGAGGATAACTTCTTTTACTGTAAACCACAGCGCTGTGGCGCGGCGCAGCGCTCGCCGCTCGCGCTGTAGCAGGAAGACGAGGTGAACGGCGGCGGGGAAGACGTGAGGAGGGTGTGTGCCGCTACACCCTGTGTACACATGCAGGATTACTAGTATTAATATGCTCTGTATTAATCACCAGTTCCTCAGCCTTGAGCATCATTATTTTTTATTTTTTTCCCACAAAACTGCACTTATTTTTTTTTACCTTTTCCGTTGACACAGCTCACAACAACACGGCAAATGTGTGGATTCCTTTACTCACATTGTGGTCACATGACTGCAGGCACACATCTCTCTTTATAGCCTGTACTTAGTAAAGCGTGTATGGGATATTTACACTGTAAAAACGTGAAAATACTCTATGTACTAGTGTAACTGACTTGAATTCAGTGTATTTATCTTCTTCTTTACTTTTATTTGATGTTTTCTGTGATTTTGAGCAGTACTGCACCAACACTGACTCCACTATCAGCTCATTTCTAACGTGAATGATCAGTATTTACAGGTTCAAATGCCTCCTATACACATAAGAGGGTGTTTGTGTAGCACGTGATCACGCTGACCTAAAAACCCTGCTGGCCTCTCCGAGTCCTCTGTGGTCACACCTCCACCAATTACTTTATCAAGTCTGACTGCTTGCACGGATGTGTGTGTGTGTGTGTGTGTGTATATGTTCACACAGCCCCCGGGGTGCAGTGATGGAAGCAGACGCCTGCTCTTTCACTCTCTGCAGGTGAGAACATATTCATCAGAGGCCTGCCAAGCCTGGCGACACCCTGACTGTTACTGACAGTCTGCATCACAGCCTCACAGCCGCCCCTTTGTCTGGTTCTTACGGGCCGAGATTCTCCTCAAAGTGAACTTAAACCCTGAAAACCACAACGATCCGCTACTGTAAAATGGGGGGGGGGACTGCACAAACTGGAGCAGATTTGACGTCGCGTCAAACGGCAAAAAGGAAATAGCAGCAGTGTGACAGGTGGAAGTCTGATTGGACCGCAGAACATCTACAACACTCACTTGATGTGTGCATCAGTAGTGAACTACGGTGGCCGACGGGGGGCAAACGCGGTGCAACAAACCCAAAACACATGCAGGAGGAGAAACGAGCTGCATCTTCTCATCTTCACAAACGAAACCAAAAACGCACGCAGGACAGAAAACACACGGAAATCCCAAAACACGCACAGAAGCGAAAACACCAGCGCTCGTTTTCGTGCGTGTGTTTTCTGTCCTGCGTGTGTTTTTGTTTTCGCTTGCGTTTGTGTATCTGCAGCTCGTTTCTCCTCCTGCGTGTGTTTTGGGTCGTTGCCGTGTGTTTGCCCCGGTCGACCACCATAGTAAACACTCATGCACCGATAATAAGACTTCCTACAACAGCAACAATCCTGCTTAATGCTGTGGGATTAAACCAAATATGATGAAATACGTGGGAGGAAGGAAGGAAGGAAGGAAAGAAGGAAGGAAGCAGGGCATTCTGGAAAAAACTTGACATTTTCTACTTACACTCTTTCGACATCCCGACGTCCAGGCACTTCTGCAGCCGGCAGTACTGGCAGCGGTTGCGCGTGACTTTGTTGATGATGCAGTTCTTCTCCCGGTGACACGTGTACACCATGTTCTTCTGGATGCTTCGCCGGAAGAAGCCCTGTGTGACGGGAAAGACGGGAAAGAGAAATGTGGCCGTGAGGCGAGAGAGGACAGGTCTCGGGAGGTGGAGGATGCAAAACAAGAGCAAAGGGGAAATTGGACCGTCTTTGCAAACAGAGCGGTGGATAAATAAATAAGTAAATTGCCTGGCAAACATAGCTGTACTGTGTGCCCTTGTGAATGCGCCTGTCGCGTGGTTATATATCAACATTACTGCTTTTTATGATCTCACTCAGTTGCCTGTTGCAGATATATTGTCTCTGCGTTCGCCGGGTCCATTCTCATCCACTTCCCCGTCGCGACGCTCCCTGATGAGTTCCAAGGTTAAAAATAATTAAATTACGAGAGAGAGAGAGAGAGAGCCGTGTGATGTGGACGAGAGATATTTAACAACCGCGAGTAATCCCTCTTCTCTCTCTCTCTCTCATTTCCCCTTCGCCGTCCGACCGGATCAAAACCGACGAGAGAATGCGTTTAATAACTTAGTCAGTGTTTTGTCACTTGGCTGGGATGAGAAAATGTTGGGGGGGTGAGGCATAGAAACGGAGAAAACAAACCTCCCACATAAAGACAACAGTAATCATTTAAATTATCTCCCTATAAACTTTAAGACTTGAGCTCCAACTGCCAAAAATAAGCTCACGGCATTGGGTCATAAACCGAGTGACAAGAAAAGTCCAGAGTCTAAAAAGCAAACAGCTGGGATGTCAGATAGGAAGGGGAAAAAGCCCGTCATATCTTCATCCCACTATCTTGTACCTTTGCCAGTTATGAAATCTGTTTTCATAACATGTGATTCTAGCCACAAACTGACAGGAGGTTGGAAAAGCCAACGCATCACAAGACGCAGTTCATTCTCGTCCACACCTCACACCACTCGTCCCCAATTAAATCAACGTTAACCTTTCGGGCCCTTATTGCTTAAACGTTCCTCGTGTGTCAAACCGATAAAAAGAGGTTAATGCGAATCAGTGCAGCGAGTGCAGCGAGCATGACGCGGGACAAAAACACTATACGGGTCAAAGTCAGTATTGACGTGACACATTGGGACGGGGGGGGGGGAGAACCGGGTGGGAGGTGGGGTGGTGGTTTGGTTGCTGCCACCGAGCCCCCATCCCATGCCGCGGGATTAGCTCTGCTGCTCGCCGACAGATGGCCAGCGTGGGCCTAAGCCCTGCAATTTGTCCTTCCCCCGATCGGCAGCTTCTCCTCTCGTCTCCGCCGTCATCCAGTGGAAGTGACTCCTGAATCTGTTTCAGTGTGTGTGATGGTGCCCATGTGTACGCCCCTTCTTTTCCCGCTCGGAAGAGGAAGTGTTTGAAAAAACACAGAGGGTAATCTAATCTAACCTTTGCCCTGACTTACATTACGGGAAACGACAGATATCTACCTTCAGGGAGAATAAAAAAAACTTGCAGGTTGATGTGAAGTCAAGCTGCTGATGCTGTGTGTGTATCATGTCCTCTTTGATCCCACCGTGCCCCGACCCTGACCCCTGTGTCACCGGAGGATTAACCTACTCCCTCCTGACACCATGAGGCTAAGGTGCCCTCTAACGGCACCCCCCGATTGGTTGCTGCCGTCGGCTCGCGGGGCCAGTTGATTGTTCCCGGGCCCGCCCCTCCTTCTTTTAAGAGTCATTGCTTCCTGCGGCCCTTAAGCCTCTTTTTGTATCACCGCTTAATCCACCCAGCGACAAGAGCCCTCAGTGGGCCTGTCAGCCACCCTGCAGCGCTCAGAGATGAGAGCCACAACAAGAGGGAGCGGGAGTGGGAGTGGGAGGGATGAAAGAGGAGAGCGAAACGACTACAGCACACATGCATAACTGCATATGTGGCGAGCACTCCTCGATTCGCGGCCGCCTACCTGCTGAACGCAGCGAACCTCGGGCATTTATGAGGCGGAGTGTGAGCCTCGTAGTTGAGGGGATGCTTCATTAATGAAGAAGCGGGGCAGTTGAAGGGGGTGGGGGGCGTCTGGGGTTGGAGAGTTCACATAGAGGAAGCACAGGAATCCTCAGATTAACCGTGCATTCCCAGCCTCCTACAGCATTTGTGCATGTGCATGACTGTGCCCCCAAAACCACATGACTACATAGCAACTGACACAGCCATGACGAGGTTTTTGCAAGGTGTCACCTGTCACCAGCCTCCTATTGGACGAGGCTGTCGATCACAGTGTCCACGATTATGTCCCGTCTATTTCCCTTTAAAATTTACAAAATTGGCCAGCCTGATCTTTTGAAGAGCAGCAATTCTGAACGTAAATCAAGTAGGATCGTTTTCCCCATAGACTTAGATACGGTCTATGGGAGGACTACTCAATTACAAACTCAGTTGGGCCGCGTTTTCAAACCAAGACATTTAGCTGCGCGGCCAGTGAGCAGCAGGTGAGGGCACATCAAAGAGTGCATTTAAATACATATGTTGCACAGTTATTAGCTGTAACTATTTTACATGTCATCTCAGGTGCATAAAATCAAAAAAGGTGCACGATATTACCTTTAACAGAACACCAAAGAACTAGCACGGCTATCAAACCTCATCACACGGCTGGGCCACTCAGAAGTTGTTTAAGGGCCACCATTTGAATCTACGGTAAAGACGGATGCGTGGTAGGAGAGGGAGCTGGGAACGCCTGCTTAACGTGACAGGATGGTCATGCAAATGTAATGTTTAAGTGTTAATATCTTAATATCTGCGTGGGAGAAACGCTGTGCCAGCAATTACTGTACGTGCATCTCTAACCAACAGATGACCGAGCTGCCTCCGTGTAACAAACGTCCCCCGTTTCCTGTTTCCTCTGTTCGCCGCAGCCCCCGGGAGTCGTCTTTGTAGTTTGGCGTGCTGCGGCAGAACCGCGCGCTGCTAAACCCTCCGCTTGCCCCGCTCTCATATACATCCACGCGCCTGTCGTGCTGAATTATTGAGCGCGCTCCGGGCCCACGAATCTCCTCTGAAGTTCAGAGATATGGAGAATGAGCAGAGTGAGTGTGGAGTGAGCATGTAGACAAGCGGCTGGATTTCACACTGGGGGGACGGTTTCGTGAAATGACCGCTCCTGTTGAACGATAAACAAACAGTCGTGTGGTCGTGACGTGTTTAAAACAACAACCGTTAGAACCACTTAGTGGGAAACTACTACGCTAATGACAGAGCTTTGCTGGTGAGTTTACGCAGCAAAACCTGAGATGTTGTTGCCGGCTGTTAGATTGAAACATCAGCGATATCCCAAATGAACAATAGCCTCAAAAAGAAGCTAATTACACTGTCAAGTCTGGCTCCATTTCTGTGCCGTCAGGGGGAAACGACGCTGTGATTACCAAGAAGAAACAACCAATTACTCAAATTTACGGCTCATCTATTGTCTAACTTCCCTTCTTTGTTTATCGCAGAGGTTTTAACCTACTGCTGTGCCCATGATACTTTGGGAAAGGTACCTTTGGGGTGGAAACAAAGAAAAAACACACAAAATAATCCACACTTTTCGACGTTTCAACACTAATTTCACCTGCAACCCGACCACGATTGGTTGTACTTGTCCAACACAACCACACGCCCACGCCGACGTCCGTCAGACGCTGTAATTAGTCCAATAATATCACTGATTACACTATTTAATTAGAGTTTAAACAAAGGAGAGCTGCGTTCAGTGAGCACAACAAAGAAAATGAGGGATTAGAGCTCGAGTGGCTGCCGTTAAGAATCCCAGACACATCGAGAAGAACCAGATCACGATCATGTTTGGTTTTAAGCAACTTCCGGTTGAGACGGGGGAGGGGGGATGTTTTTCACCGTGACACTGACCTGCGTCTCAACTCTTTCAAAACACACAAACTGTGCAGAAACACGCGACTCTTACGAAAGCGGATGTCGTGTTCGGAAGGATAACAAACGGTGCCGTCGCGCGCTACGCGGTGTTTAACCACTCGCGCTTCATCAGCCTCACCCTGATTAACATGAGAACATATACATTTAAGTGCATATTAACCGGGAGCGGCATTAATTATGCAAAAGCAGCTTCGGCGAACTCTAATTAAAAGGATGGAAAAAGGCCTTTTTTGTGTGTGTGTGTGTACGTGTGACATTAGGGGTCAGCTTTTATTTTCTTTGTTAACATTTTTATAGGTAACACTGGGGATCATTCGTGCTTCGTGAGTATGTTTGTGTGTCACACTCCCTCCCTTTGTGCATTCTTTTTCTAACACCCCCCCACACACACACACCTCCACCCTCTGGTTCACTGATCGTCTTTTCTTTGGTGTCAATGAGTTCAGCCGTAACTCCTTCCACCTAATCTGCAACATATTTCAGTTTTTCCCTTTTGTCTCCGTGCCTCCCGGAGCAGAGGCTGCTGTATCTGCATTTCTCCGTCCCTTCTGGGCTTCCTTACTCTATTTCTTATTGTTTATGACTGCCACTGCCCCTCCCTCCCTCCCTCCCTCGCTCCACTCTGCTCTTACTCCTGCACACATGGAAACACAGACCACAGCAGTGGATAAGTCATGGTGTGCAGCAGGTACCTGTCACCGCCAACGACACCCTCTCCCCCGTATCCATCCAACCGTTCCCTGCATCCTCTTGACCTCCTCTTGCCGTACACAGGGCTGCGTGATTAACATACTCTTCAACTGCGCTCCCGGTATTTGGGATATTCAAGAACGCATCGACGCCAAAAAAACAAAGAAGAGGTGGCGTCTGAAAATGTTGACAGAGCGGAGATATAAGGTTTGCACCCGGAGGCAATATTACATTTGATTCCACGAAACCTCACTCCCGTCCTCTTCTTCTGCGCTTACACAACTCTGGCTCTGCGCCGCGTGAGCAGAGAGATAAAGAGAGCTAACGCTAACACAGAGAGAGTTAACCGTGAGCTGATAAGAAGAGCAGACACACTGAGGTCTCCTCAGCACCTGTGATCCACGCTTGTATTGATAACAGACGGTCATTGTGGACACGTCAGCAAAGATATGTGCAGCGGCAACAACAGCACACACACAAGAGAGAAGGGGGGAAAAAACCTGTTTGGACGACCAACTTTCACAACATACACAAGATACACAAGATACACAACATACACAACCAGGCCGATTATATGCGTTATCTTGTTCTTTTTGTTTTTTTACAGTGTGCATGGGTGTAAACGCTGAAAGACGTGGATGATTAAGCTGCTCAAAAAAACTGTTACTGTTTTTCATCGTCGTTGATGTTATTATTCTGGTTCGGTTATTTTAGTGAACGGAAACGAAATAACGAAAACTGAGATTGGTAATCGGTCATTTTCGCGAAACCACAATAAACCTGAATTTAAATAAAACAGGAACAGCAACTCTGATCAACCCTTCACCCGACAACCCTTGGTTGTATAATGACAATAGAGATGATTTCCTTTCCTCATAAAACCAACTAAAACTAACTCAGATTGTAGCAGAAATGTCTTTTCTTTTCATCTTTGTAAATGAATGTAACAATTTGACATAGAGTTTTCATTCATAATAAAAATGTTTTTTATTTGTTTTTGTTTACAATGTGGGACATAGGGTTATGCAAGTTATGTAGTTAATTGGGTTGAGTTGGTTCATCTAAGTCAATTAAACCTCTAGTCCTTCATTAGGTTTTTTAAATTTTGCTCATGTTTTTCCCTCAGATTGAGCATCACAAGAAATGTGATGTGTCTTATGAGGGTTATTTATTGTTGTTATTATTATTATTATTATTATCATTATCCTTATTATTATTATTATTATCATTATTATTATTATTATCCTTATTATTATTATTATCATTACTATATTATGATCATCATCATCATTATTATCATCATCATCATCATCATCATCATCATTATTATTATTATTAATAATAATAATAATAACAATAATAATAATATTATCATTGTTATTATTATCATTATTATTATCATCATCATTATTATTATTATCATGATGATTATTATTATTATCATAATTATTATTATTATTATTAATATTATTATCATTGTTATTATTATTATTATTATTATTATCATTTATGTTATGTTCATGTGTGTCTTCAGTCTGTTGCTATTTGACTTTTAAACCGGCATCTTTTGTTGGGTTTTTATGAAACAATACTTATCACCCTTTTTGCATCGTGCACCTGGCAAAACTAATAAAAAATAAAGTAAAACTAAGCATTAACAAAAAAACAAACTAATTTTAAAAACAAAAAGTCAAAACTAAATAAAAACTAAAACTATTCTAACTTTGTTGTGAATTGAAACAACGTAACATTGGTTGCACGTCACGTCCTCTATGTGAAAACAGGCTCTGTCCAATCAATACTATCAGACCCGTCATGTTTACAGTCAAACTTCTACACAAACGTCTCGTTAGCGCTTCTCTGCGTGTCCACAGCATCACTCTTTACCAACGCTAACGCCGCCGCCGTCTCTGTGACATAAAACATGATCGAAATCAGCGGTGAGCGGCGTGAACTCTAATATTAACAGTGAGGTCACGCGCTTCTTTCGTAACACATCAAACTGGAAAACCACTCCTGCAGAAAACACTTTATCGGCAGACTGAAAATAAGGTTTCACCTTGCAGCCCTCGCAGGCGCTGACACCATAGTGGTACCCTGAGGACTTGTCCTGGCACACAAAGCAGGGCTTGTAGACGCGGGGCGGAGGGGGAGGCGAGGGCGGACTTGGCACTATCTCCTCTGAGCTGGTACTCTGGGTCTCTATCGCTGTGGAGAGGAGAGAGAGAGAGAGAGAGAGAGAAGGGAGGGGGTTAGTGAACACTATCAGGTGGAGCACTGACAGATGTGGAGCATTAATCGATGTCGCTGGGAGAAACACAGCCACACAAAACACTGATTTTCTTCCAGAGAGAGAGACGCACCGCTGACACACACACACGCACACACACGCACACACACACACACACACACGTGAGACTTGAACTTGAGCTAAAGTGTTAACCTCTATGTGCTTTTATCCATTTATTTTAGTATCGAGCAGCATAAGTGCATGAAAATGGCAAAGCACGATTACCCCCCCCGCGCTGTGCACGTACGGGATACAACACAAGTGAACTGCTGCTGCTTTTCACATAATATGTATTGGACTTTGACCTCAATATCCCGCGTGTTACAAAATAAGGCTCTTTAATCATGTATACAATACACACATTCACAGAAAATGATAAAAAAAACATGCATTATATGATCAAATAATCCAACTTTCATTACTCAACCAGACATTTAGTACTACTACACACAACTGGGAACGGCTCCGTACCGCTATTATCACAAACTTGAGTGTTTACCAGTAACAATATGAGTCCCATATACGTTATTTTCACATATTTTACACCACACACGTGTGTATTTACCACTTAACACAACACTCACACACATATTCTGCTCTTAAACAACATGTTTTTTACAGTGTGTGCTTGGTGAAGCGTTTATGTGATACTTTTATGACAGCACCAGCTTTAACATTGTTGTTTTTCCCCATATGTCATCAGTTGACATTGACTGATACCGATTCTAAATATAGTTCCTGCTCAAGCATATACATACAATTCTAAAGCTGAGGTTTAAACCAATAATCCTTCTAACCATCAATTAACATGTTTTTATTATGTTAATAAGTAAATAATGTTTTTGGCCGCATCTTCCAGCCCCTTTGTCTGCATCTCTAGTCCCAAAAATCAGGAAGAGACGTCCGACAAGAGAATCCGAACAATGCCGAACTGTGGATTAGTTAAAAAGACTTAACAATCCTTAAAAACGTGGGTTAATCTCCAACTATTACCAGGGGAAACTTCTAAAATCGCAATATTTAATAGAGGAGTCTGGCGTATTTAGTGACAGCTGTATTTCAGGAGTCTGCGCTGCGGTCATGGAGGAAGTACCGATTCAGTTACACTGAAAAACAGCTGGAGTAGGAAGTACTCGAGTAGGTAGGTAGAAACCAAGCTAAACCACGCCGTGCCGAGGTGAGGCGAGGTGAGGTGAGGCGAGGCGGGGCCATAGTGGAAAAGGGCCATAAGAAGAAGGTTGTGTCAATAAGGCATCGACTGTATATTTGACTGAGTGGTCGGACTGTAGTACAGACGAGAACCCACTCCACTTACAGCACCACGGAAAAACACTTCACTTGCATTAGAACACACACACACACACACACGTGCAGCAGACGGCGTAAAGGACGACTGCATCTAAAATAAAACCGCCATACGATAATGTGATGAGCGGCGAACACCAAAAACCCTTCCTGCTGGTTATCTCCAGCATCAGGACTAGAGCCGCATATCCAAGTGGGTTTCAGGTGACAGGGACAGTTAAGCCAAACGGCAATAAAGCTCACATTGCAACACCTCACTGTGACACCCAATCAGGCCCAGGATATTAAGACATTTCATTTATGAGGCCCAGATGTCACATGTCACTTTCACACCGGCAACAACCTTTAAAGTTCTGAGAGCTGATATTAAGGTTAAGAGGTGAAAAAGACTATCTTATGACTTAAGTGGACTTCGGCCTCGAGTGCACAAGCTCAATATATATTAAAGAGAAAGCGCTTTTTTTTTTTGTCGTTGTTGTAATAGAACAAATATGTTTTGAAAGAAGGCAAAGACTGAAATATGATGTGTTTGAGCAACAATACAAAACAGATGATGTGATAACACTGCCGCACAGGGAGTAAAAGCAAGGCTGCATTATTATTATTATTATTATTTAAAGTTCCTCTCCTGGGTTTTTAAGATTAACATCATACACATGCACACGCACACGCGGCCGCGTCTCCGTGCATTTCAGAGGACAAAGAAACTTGATAAAACTTTTTAAGAGGACAAAACATCCACAATATTCCTAATTAGACATTATGACGTGATAAGGGACAGACCGGGGACAGTCACTGCGTCTTCGCTCAAACCAAAGGGCCTCACCATCGCCGCACTCGTGCCAAACACAGAGCAGCCCTTATGTAACGCCGCACACATTTTCTCATTAGCAAAAAAACAAACAACAAAACAAACAATCCCGATCTCCATCCGGAGCTCTTGTGCTGTGAACCGATTGTGTTTCCACCACGGAGCGATTCATCCACATTAAAGCCGGCTTCATTAGAAACAAGGAGGTGCCCCACAGCCCCCCACACACACACACACACACACACACACACGGAGATATTAACTTAAAAGTTGCGTCCCCACTGACATTTACACGGGCTAAGGGCTTTCCCGCCGCCATCAGGACGACCTCGTGAGTGAGACACACTCACACAGTCTTAATGAGAGCACCCATGAAAATCTGGGACACAAGGACTAGAGTCTGTGAGGGGGCTGGCGACTGTAATTAAATACAAAGGCCGGCTTCTGGAGCCCTGTCAAGCCGAGGCATGGAGCAAAACAATGGCGGGCCTGTGGACAGAGAGGCAGAGGGAGCAGAGCTACTTAGCCCTTCAGCAGCCCTCCACCGGGCATTATTCAACACCAGCCTGCATCCAAACTCCGATCATCACCGACCGTCACACAAGCTCGCCTATTGTGCGACGCACGAAAATCATAATGCACAAACACTGGAAGATCTGACTCACACTGGCCTGGAGAGCTTCTCACCCCTCCCTCTCCCCCTCCCGATTTCCTTGCAACATGTTAACACTGGCGATGTGTGTGTGTGTGTGTGTGTGTGTGTGTGTGTGTCGTGCACTGTTTCCATGCCAGAGTCCGTCCAGCGACCGCAAGGAATCACCACAGTAACGAATACATGAGCTACGGCGTGAATATGAAAGTGCGACCGACAGTTCTTTGCCGACGGGAACGAGCGGTCCCCGACGCTGCTATTGGAGTGAAAAACAAGAAGGCAACACGACCGCTGTACCCTCGCCGAGGTGGAGGTGAAACCCACACCAGACGAACCCATACGGCCGCCGCAATTGTTGTCAACCAGACACGAGAGGCTGGAAACGAGTCTGCGGCCTGGTATGTTGTCAGACCAGTCCCGCCCCGAGGCCGCCAGGTGCAACCAGCCAAAACAAACCCGACACGGCTACGACACGGCAGCTTAGTAACATCCGACCGCGGAATGTCACCGAGAATTCAGGTAACACGGCTAATGAAGCAGTAACATGATGAGGCCTCTCATATTCAATGTTCTTATTATTAATTGGTGTAAACAAGTTGGCAGGGGGATAAAAACAGACTGATCTGACTGATGGACGTCCAAGCCACGAGATTTAATTTATTTTAATTTCTCCTTTGATATCAACACTCACACACAAGTATTATTACACGTGTGTGTGTGTGTGTGTGTGTGGCCCACAGATTTCTTAGCGTAGCATGGTGTTCTCGAACTCAAAGGCAAAGCACTGGTGATTTAATTAAAGCCCAAGTGTGAGTGGTCTGTAATGTCGCTCTTCAGATTCACTTTGCATACATCACAGGCCACAAGTGCACTTAGAGCGAGGCCACGCCATCGCAGCCATCAGCATCACAGCATCACAGCATCACAGCCATCACAGCCATCGCAGCATCACAGCCATCACAACCATCGCAGCATCGCCATCAGCCATCGCAGCATCACAGCCATTGCAGCATCACAGCCATCACAGCCATCATCACAGCATCACAGCCATCGCAGCATCACAGCCATCACAGCATTACAGCCATCACAGCATCACAGCCATCACAGCATTACAGCCATCACAGCATCACAGCATCAGCCATCAGCAGCATCACAGCCATCGCAGCATCACAGCCAGCATCACAGCAGCATCACAGCCATCGCAGCATCAGCCATTTGCATTGCAGCCATTGCAGCATGCAGCATCATAGCATCACAGCCATCACAGCCATTGCAGCATCACAGCATCACAACATCACAGCATCGTAGCCATCGCAGCATCACAGCCATCACAGCATCGCAGCCACATTCTCCATAAGCAATTACCGCACGACGAGACTTAAACGGACAAATATGCATGAGGCTGGAAATGAAATCTGTTCCATGATAAACTAGCCTGTGCTGTGATGCTGACACACGCCTGGCTAACATCAGCACTTCAAAAGGCATCACACAACCCGAAAGACCACAGATCGACACACACACACACAAGCTGCACCGGCTATTATCAGGCCTCCAGACACTGGACTGTCTTGGCACAAGTGCTGCTGAGAAGTTCTCGAGGTTCAGCTCTAGGTTAGTCCTCTAAAATGTGATTACCTTCATCCCCACTGGTGACTGGGCCCAGCTGTGAAGCATATTAATGAGATTTCGACATCATTAGAGGGAAGCTAACTACATTAGCAGGCAGGCTGGTTTGTTGTAAAGGGAGCAGTAGAATACAAGGGGGGGGGGTAGAAGAAGAGGGGAGGGGCCTGGCTTTGACAGTGTCCTCCACTTTGTTGAATCACAGGACCATTGTGATACCCCGGCTTCTATTAGGTTATACGCACACACTCACATGCTCGTCATGTGCAACATACACACTGCGGCGCACAGACGTCCGTTTGTCTTTCCGTGCAGTGAGAGTGCAAGAGGGGAGAAGCCCAGACAGACAGACAGACCACCACGCAACTGACTGGTGCAATAAGGTTTGTTTGAAGTAATGAAGTGGGGCGGCTGATGAATGGAGCGACCTCAGGGACGGAGGCGGCCCCCTGTAAAAACTGCCCTGGCAGTTGTAGGAGGCGCGCAGCATGTCACACGTCTTCATAAAGGCCGCCCTTTACACCTGGCATTAAAAAAGCATCTTCTGTGATTGGATTGCGCCTGACCACTCGTAAATACAGGTGCAAACGCACCCGAGGACAAACGGTTATCCGATCCAAGGTGACACACTGTGACCAGATTAAACGCTGCCTCTCTGATGCGTCTCCGCTCCACCTGAGCAGAGCTAAAGGCCCTGGTAAACTTCCGTGCATGTGCAAGCCGCAGTCGGAATATCGCGGACCCTGGTATACTCACGCGTCAGGGTTCTGAAGTATCGGGTGGTGGTACAGGTCTGGATACATTCCTACCACGGAAGAAAAGAACGATGCTACAGCTCCCTTGGATACGACTATCCTTGGCGACTGCTTCTACCTACGAGTGGGGGTCTAAAAGGTGTGGAATTAGCATTGTAGTTTCAAGTATCACTGGTGGGCACGTAACAAAATAAAAGAATGAAGATATTTCTCGACTCGGGGGGGAACTGAGCTTGAGAAGCACAATTTTTCAAAAATACTATTCTAGTAAAACAAAGCTAAATGCAAATCGGTGAAGTGTTCCTTTAAGGGGGAGATGACTGATCGGATAGTGACTGGATCTTCATGTGGACACTGGAGACGCAGGTTAGTACCAGGTGTAAAGGAATGGCAGCAGGTGCTTTGACTTTTACTAAATCTAAATACACAGACGTTCCATTTTCCATGTCAGTGTTGGTAAGCAGTGACAAACCACACACACACACACACACACACACACAGAGGAATGCTTTGTCAGCACTCTTTAATTACTGAAGCGGGAAATGAGACTGTTTCCTTGCTTACAGGGAAATCCTGCCATTCTCTCCCAGAGTGTCATAACAGGCCTGCGCCGAAGAAAAAAAATAAAATAAAAAAAATAATGGATGTGGCTGTTTCGCTGCCTACACGCTGATTACTGACAGAAAACAAACCAAACAAAAATCCACATCCATCCACGCACGGCATCACAAGTGTGAGCGGGAGCGCAGTCAGGGCATGCGCAGTCACACACACACAGACTGACAGCTGTAAGGAGCGCGACAGTGGGGTGTGTTTGTGTTCAAACACAGAGTGTGAACAGTTATTGGATGAGAGAGGGGGAGGAATCTGGCAGCAGGGCGGGCAGGCATAAGTGAAAACACACACACACACACACACACAGAGAGAGAGAGAGAGGATGGAGAGCCAGCTGAGGTT
The DNA here is from genome assembly GCF_019176455.1 of Solea senegalensis. Classification (NCBI taxonomy): domain Eukaryota; kingdom Metazoa; phylum Chordata; class Actinopteri; order Pleuronectiformes; family Soleidae; genus Solea; species Solea senegalensis. Next base: position 2,744,696 of record NC_058041.1, read on the forward strand.
AACGTGAGGCACAGACAGTGAGCCTCATGCCTCCTGTACTCACTGTAACTAAATCCAGACTTTCCGCCATCATCTGCCGCCACTTCCAACCTTCATGTGCATGAATTCCTACCTGTCGCCAGTCTGACACTCCTCTACTCCTTCTGTTCTTTTGACCTAAATCCTGCGCCAGGTGGAAAAATCAGTCACCTGCCAGGGAGCGCAGTTTTCACAAACATTCATTACTTCTTATTCTGTTTGACTGCTACTTCAAATGCCTCTTAAATGTGAATATCTTCTGGTTTCTTTGCTTTGGGAAAGTAAAATATGTGTTTGTCGCAGCCCTTGCAACAACATTTAATCAATCAAAGTACTGTTCGCCTCCAGACCTTTTTGTTTATTCAAATTCTGCACTGATATACGGCGATAAAATGATGCACCGGTATGACACGGAGCGTCATTATGGGATTAATGTTCCACCTGGGAAGGGAATGCAAATCAGTCACAAAACGGAGCTGGAGTCAGATTAACAAGAGGCAAAAACACGGCGATCGTATCTCGATTCAGATTTCTGCTTCTATCCATGGCATGCATGCACCGTGTGTGTGTGTGTGTGTGTGTGTGTGTGTGTGTGTGTGTGCGCTTCAGTGAGGGTGAGTCAGGGGGATTACTGAGGATTCTTCTGCCTGGTTGAGCTTCACCTAAGCCGCCGCATGTCGATGTTGCATTCTACCGTCTTAATGGGGAGGTTGGAGAGGAGGTGGGGAGGCCAGAAGAAGATAAGAGTGCTATCAAGATACGTGCTGCACAAACACATGGTTCCAAACTCTCGTGTTCGCATATTTTGTGTCGGGCAAAGATGTGACTCAGCATTTAAGAGAGAGGGGAGGGAGAGAGAGAGAGAACATGTCATGGTCTGTGTTTCAGAGAAATGACAGCGCCTGCTGTTTCACAACCACTGCACACATTTGTACAAAGAGCTCAGAAATGGATGTTTGAAGGCTACATATTTGGAGTCCAACTTAGTTTTTTTTTGATGGATAGCACAGAATTGTGGCCAAATAACTCCCCTGTGTAGAGAATTATGGCAAGAAAAACACACACACACACACACGTGAGTGATAGATGAGGGTCCGAGCAGAGGCCGGAGGGCAGGGCGGGGTGCAGCGAGGAGCCTTCCTCAACACCAGGAAGCGGTGGTTGTTTGTTTTTGGGCCAGAGGTGGAGAAAACACCAGGCTGCGGTTGGTAGTTGGAGTAATTTATGGCATCTTTACATCTTAGAGAATGTTGGCATGGGGGGGGAGACGTGGACATGCAACATGTTGTGAGATATGTCCTCTGTATGCGCATGCGAGCGTCGGCGTGTTCCTCGCCGAGGCCTGGTTTTTATCAGGCCCGCAACCCCCACCGTGTTCCCACAAGCCCTTCTCCAGGGGCTCAAGATAACTTCCCTCTCCACGCTGCCAGGCCACTGAAATAACAACACACCAGGTTTTCCTATCACTGCAGCTCCACAGCAAATGGAGACGGAACTGGGAACATGTGTGGACAAACTAGAGTGAGGAGGGGGAGAGTGGGGGAGGGGACGGGCAGCAAATAATCAAGCAGATGGCAAAGGTGAGGTCTGGGGCAGCTCTGTGCTGCCACATACAAGTCTCTTCACGGATACAGGGAATCTAAAGCACAACAAAATGCACCGCAATGTTTATTTAAATAAATATAACTATATATACATATATATACATATATATATATATATATATATATATATATATATATATATATATATATATACATATACATATATATATATATATATATATATATATATATATACACATATACATATACATATATATATACACATGTACACTAATGTATAGAAAGACCCAGAAGTTCCCAGTGCAACTTAACCCAGCAGCTGTCTGTCCTCGCTGACTGACAGTGGGACTATGCGAGTTGGCATTTGCTCCGGGGTGACCGGAGATATTTGGCATGAGCTGATAGTGTCGGACACGGGGGTGGGTAGGGTACACGTGGGGGGGAGGGGGTATCAAGAGGCAGCCTGCATTGGTCAGAGGATGCCAGGGTGGGGGACAGTCACCGCTGTGTGTCCCACACCAGCGTGTAACACATGTCGTACTCGAGGTCGAGCACAAACACGGCAGAACATGATACGCGCCGAGTGTGGGTGAGAGTGGGTCTGTTAAGATAGTCCGACAGGACGCGGTGTCGGATGCACCGCAGGAAGTGCCATAAGCGTCCACTCTGTCCAGTCCAAAAACGTTATCACTCCCAAAAGGATTTTATGGTGCAGGTCATCCACGCAATCAATGAAAACCTGGATCGTGACGGTGTACGATCCTCTGGGTGAGACATGCAGAGACACACTTATGTTTCACTCTGAAACATTTACATCTGATGCCCACACGACTTCCTGAGTTTCTAACCCCAAAACTACGGAAATGCTACTTGCCTCCGTTTCAGTTTGAAAACTCTGTGGATGAGCAGAACAGATATTTAACTGAAATGTTGAAATTAAAAAGGTTGTAGATGAGATGCAAGACAAACAGAGGGCGAAGGGAATACTTATTAATATGAATAATGCTTTTAAATGGTGCTCAAAGACACTTTGCATACATTAAAAGGTCTGGTTATCGAGGGCGGCTTTGTAGGTCAGGTCAGATGTAGTGAGGAAGAGGAGCTTAACTGAGTCAAAGAAAAACAATTCAATAACAGGCTCAGAATAAACGCTGTGCATGCAGGAACATTTGCAGACAGCCTTCAGACTGAGAGAGACAGAAAGTGTAGCTTTAACCTCCCTTTGTTGACTGTCTCACTGTGAAGAAATAGACCTGCAGCTGTGAAGCCTTATGACATACAATTCAAGATCAAGGTCGGCAAGTTCAAGTCATAGGATCTTCACACACACGCACAAGTGAGTGCTTATTGCCCTCACTGTGAAAACGACTTCATGAAACATTAAAGCTCTCTTTTACATGCAGCCTCTCTTGGTTAATTATAGAATTGTGTGCGAGTGAATGACTATTAGCTTGCTCGTCCCCTCCTGTGATAACAAACTATTTGCATGCAAACCAGGAGCCGTGAAGATGGCAAATTAACACTCAACTTGGATCCAACCAATTCAATTAAGACTGTGTCTGACAAAGCTCAGTCGCGGCTTCTCTCAGAGCTCACAAAAGTGAGCTTTTTAATCCGATCCTTCCTGAGAAATCTGCGCCCAACACCGTTACAAAAGCAGAAGATAATTGTGTGATCCCAAAATAATCACAAGAAGGGAAGCGCTGTTCGAGTAAGTCTTTTGAGGTCATAATAGTTGAAAAGATTCGGGACACATGATCGGCATTAGCGGAGCAATCACAAACACATTTATGCCCCCAGCGTTTCTAAACAATCACAGATGAGGCAATCGTTGTTGAAAATGAATCAAAAACAGTATGATTCTGTCCGCCGGCTCCACACACACACACACACACACATTAGCCAGGCCTCATTCATCTTTAATGAGTTGAGTGCCACACACGGCGCTGCCCTAAGTAGCTTCTTTTCATACAGAGGTGGGTCCGCCATGAAGACGAGCCCTCATTATGCCGCCTCTTTGCTTGTTTACAAAACCAAGCCCACCCCAGTGTGCGAGTTCAGATAACCTGCTAGCGTTTCGCGGCGTGACGGAAAAACACCGACAACCGCCGGGTACATATTCAGTCCAGTCAAAAAAAAAACCCACGTGCACTCAAGGCAGAGCATTCCTGCCTTGAACAGGCCGAGTAAGGGCAGCCAATGTTTGAAAGGGCTTCATGAAAGCTCGCGCTGGAGTGTTTGCTCTTTACTCACTCTAACAGAGAGGTTATCTGCCCATTGATACTCTCTAATCCAATGTGACTGCCAGCATTCAAGGCCCTTCATTCTTAAGCGCATATTCAACAGTGGAGGAAGCGGGTCATAAATATGGAAGGGAGCAAAGGTCTATTTGCATTCTAGCGGTGAAACGGAATGGACTTGTAGAGGTGGGGAGGTTAGTGGAGGAAAAAGAGATCAAGAGGAACGGGGAGAAGGAGAAGAGGATCACGAGGATCTGGGGACGGGAAGAGAGGATCACCGGGGACAGGCTTTGTCATGTTAAAGTGTCTCTCGCAACCGCATGTCCTTTCCCCTTCAGTCTGTGGGCAACAATAGTCGATCACAATGGAATAGATTACAAGGGTTTGATCTAGTAAGGGGTGAGGTCGCAAGTGCAAGCGTGTGCGTGTGTGTGTGTGTGTTGAGCGACACCAAACACTGGTGGCTGGTTCTTTCCAAATCCAGAGCCCCGTTTAGGTTTGTCACTCCGTGTGCTTGTCAAAATGAGTAAGAGCCTAATAGTAAAACTCGCTTGTAATTTACCTCCGCCGTCAAGCCCCGGCAGGCTGATGTGCATTCCTCTACTGTACTTTGAAACCCACAATGACAACATTCACCTTCATAAATTTTCTTTCAGAGGACCGACGCCAGGTTCGAAAACGTATAATTGTGGATGTAAGTGAAGGTATTTGCATAAGGTGTGGACAAAGAAGACGCAGCGAGAGGGTGATTATCCTGTCAGTGACGCTGGGACTTTGGGGGGGGGTTACTAGGTCACAGCAGAGGTTAACGTGGCCTAAAGACCCCTAGGAGACAGCTGACATATTTAGAATAGGGAGACACGGAGGAAAACAAGGTAGCTGCACATCAATGAGACAGAATCAGGAACACTATGGACCCTGCATGAGAGGTGGCTGAATCCTTTAGCAGTCGCAGCATTAAAAATCTTAGCCTCAATACAGTGAGGCCAGCCGGTGCTCTTCTTTTCATGGCCCCTAATGATGACTGATGACCCACGTTTGATTCAGCTGTCTGATGTGTAGCGTCGGGGGGCTCCTTAGTAGAAGATTTGGGCAGGGCAGGGGGAGACCGGGGAGACCGGGGGAGACCGGGTGGGCGGAGAGAGGCAGATTCATTCGCCTTTAGTGTCGGCGCAAAAGCAAAAGCAAAAAAAAAAAGAAAAAAAGAAAAAAGTGCTTGTCGATAGCACATGAAGGTTAAGTCGGTGCCTGTGCTGATGAAAGCAGGCAGCGTTATCAAAAGGGACACTGTGGGGTGTTTCCAGAATTTAATGAAGGATATGTTTAGCTCCATCTGCTGTGATTTGTGCTTTTCCCCTTCTTCATGAGTGCATGTGTGTGTGTGTGTGTGTGTGTGCTTCCACAGACACTAATTTCCTGCATGAATCCCTGACCTTTCAGTGTAGCCTGGGGGGAGCCATTTGATCACAACACACTCCAATACCAGCACGCAGAAAAAAAACCACACCATTTCCTGTGATGTGGCCGCCCACCAGTCCGTGGAGCGATTTCACTGAGACAAATAAAGGACTGTCTCTTCAAAGGAATGACTTTATTTCTAATATTAAGCATACAAACATTTCACTGACTCTAAAATTGGAAAGTATAGGCAGAGCTAACGCCATCACTGGCTTATTGATTCTGTCCCGGTTGCCAGTTTTGGGTTGCCTTATATTCACGTAAACAAGACTTGTTTACATGACTCCAGCTTTGTTTTGGTTCTGCGCAGAGACAGTGATACGACACCCAAGATACGATCCTATAAAAACAGGTACGTAAACCGATAATAGCCCGAGAGGTTTCGCTGGCAATGCCTTTGTTTTCCTGACATCGCTGTTCATTATTTATAAGGAGCGTAAATCAAACATGCTTTATCCATGTATACATACGTGTGTGTGTGTGTGTGTGAGAGAAAAAAGCAAGTGTAAAGAGACAATACAAGTATTTGCATGTGCGCACAGGACCATGCCTCCTGTCTTCGCACACACTAGTAAGTGCCTGCCAAAAACAATGAGGGGAAGTAACCTGAGCCGTCAGGTAAGCCTGGTGTGAATGCTGCCACCTCTCCCTCCTCTATTCTTTCCCTCTTGGGTCCAGTTAACCCTGGCTGGCCTTTGCCGACTGCTCCGGCTCACGGCCTCGTGACCAGGGCCTCGCAATGACCCTCGGGGTGACTGGACGCCGTTTATTGAGGCGAACCAGGTTCGTCTGCAAACAGGAACGCACACTTCTCACAGTTACCATCACGCTAAGTGGGGCTCGTCAATTATTTAGCACTTTCCAATGTATAATTCAAGCTCTGGGGCTGTCATGACAAACACACACACACACACACACACAGGTGAGGAAACAGTACACTAATTTCAATTCACCGCACAGTGTAATACAGCACATCTGTGGGCCGCCGACATGACACAGGAGTGTCGATGGGAAAGAAGCTGGGGAAAGAGACGGATGCATATGTACGGGCAGAAGGTCGCCGCAGGGGTGACGCAAAGACAAAACTGGTAAACAGAAAAATGGTCCTGCAGGAGAGGTCAAGAAGAAAGTCGAGTTACAGGAAGTCGGTATGTTTTCATGCACAGCAGCCATTCATCCATCCATCTTATACTGCTTTATCCTCCACATGAGGGTGGCAGGAGGTACTGGTGTCAAAATCAGCTGACGGGGGGGAAAGATGGAAAGATCACAGGGACACATTTAGAGACAAACAACCATTTCATTCAATCCAGAGTGTCCAATTTGCCTAATCCCCATACTGCATGTTTTTGGAGAACATGCAAAACTCCATGCAGAAAAGCCCTTGTTCCGACTGGGTCGTGAACCCCCGGCTTTTCATGCTGCAAAGGCAAGAGTGCTCACCACTACACCAACCGTGTGGCCCAATTGTTGGGAAAGGTGTGTAATAGAAATAGTGTGACGCAGCAATGAAGGAGCAGAGATATATATCTATCTCGATTTATAAACTACACTGAATTGACAGACTGGGCTTGGAAGAGAGCAGGAGATAAGGGAGAATCAGGGCGGAACATCAAAAGTATGAGAGGGCAGCTTCACAGTGCTATACACAGCCCCCCCCCTCCTCTCCTCACTTTGCTGAGTAGGCGTAGGTCCTTGGGGAACCACCGACGTTAATACAGTTATTAAGCCTCTCCACTGAAGCCTGCTCCACCTCACCAACCCCTCAGCATCAAGGAGCTCTCTGCCTGCCAGGCAGCGGGGCAAGCTCGCTTCCTTCCACAATGAGATCAAACAGTCCCAAGTAGGTCAGCTCAGGGGAAGATCGTGATGAAACTTCCCGCTGAGCATTCAGAGCAGGTGGGGTTGGGAATGTCAAGCCCAAGGAGCATCCCAGCAGGCTTTAGGGAATTTGGAGGGGTGGAGTTGGGGTGTGAGTCCTCCTTCCCTTCTTGCCTCTTTGCAGTCAGCTGACCAAGATTCCCATACATCTCCACCGGGTGTTGGGGATTACTGCCATGAAAGGCTTTAACTAGCATATGTGCGAGAGTAGTTTCTTCTCCAGGCGGCTTCTGGATGAATGAAGCCACAGATGCTGATTAAAGGTGAGCAGTAAAGGGGAAGACTAAGCTCGGTGACCAGGTTAAGGAGACGCACTATGAGCCGCATTTCCACGCATTGCCAGAAAACCTTCTCTCTGTGCAGGAGGGAAACTAATTGAGGTAGGTGTGCGGATGTGTGTGTGTGTGTGTCTAATTGCTGCATTACACCCTTTTCATAATTCACACACCGAGGAAGGAAGCGGAGTGCTGTAGCCAAGAGGAGAACATTTGGGCAGCCATGCAGATTGCACGCAAACAGCAGGGTTGAAAAAAAAAAAGAAGCACCAAATGATTTTAGAAGCGCTGCGATTCAACATCTTTAGGACAACGCACATTAAAAACATCACTGATAGCGTGCATGAAGTTTTTCTCGTCACGATACATGAGAGTGACGACTGGATGGCGAGAAAGGAAAGACAACAAATGGTGTGAGGTGCAAAATAGGACGGGGATATAGGTCATTCTGTACCAGACTGGATTCGCCAATGCTGGCCTGTCGACAGTCTCTGTATGCAGGCCAAGTCTCCATCAGTCATACTGGAACACTAATATTATTCAGCCGGCCAAACACTACCCCCACCCCCAAACCCACCAACATACACACACGTCTACATTCACTTATTTCCTTGTTCTTTTCCTCCCATTTGTTCTCCTTGTTTTTTTGTTCAAAAGAAGAAAAGGGCAAAAATCCAGAGGCCAAAAATGACATTAAACCCCCATAAAAGGCTCCACAGAGATTATTGCATGGAAATACCAGCTCTCCTGAAACCTCCCTCTCTACACCCCCCCTTCCTCCCCCCCCTCTCATTTTCTTTCAGCTGAGAGGTGCTGACAGCCCAGACACAATAATCCAGCTCTATTGTAAACCCAGTACAGTGGCGGCAATGCTGCGCAAAAGGTTTCCCACGTAGGGTGCGAGGGTAGAGCAGGGTGTCACGCCGCGGCAGGGCCAAAGAACAGCACCGGTCCTGGTCCACTTAACAAGTGTGGTACAGTAGCTGCCACCTTTTCCGTTAGTAAAGCCATTAACACAATAGCAAGATGACTGGTTGAAGCACAGCACGAGCATGACTAACTTACAAATAATTTAGACATTCATTCGCAAGCACAACCTGTGAACAAATGTCTTTCTTCCTTTGCACTTAACCAACCTCCCTCTGTGCTTTCTGCCAACAATATAAAAAATGCATTCCTCAGGTTACTGTTGAAAAAGATCTGGTGGAATAACAGAATGTGCCCACTTCATAGCTGCATATTTCCTTATCGGCACACCCAATTTTCCAATCTGTAGGAACATCCTCGTCAGCCGGGGCCTTCTGACAAAAAGATGACTTGGAATGAGGAATCAACAAAGACGCTCCCGTGTCTTGTTTCATACAAAGAGGAGGGGTCAAGGGCTTTATCTGTTGAAAGGGCCACCAACTTCACCCTGCCCGGCTCGCCCCCTTAGCCGAGAGGGTTATGACATGTATTCTTTTTACAGAACAATGAGTGATCCTGGACATCTGACACCACTTAATCATTCCGATATCTACTGAGCAACTATCTCTCTCTCTCAGCTGCGGTACTTCACTAACAATGGCCGAGATAAGACGCTACAGGTCTCAAGCAGAGGTTAGTCAACGTAGCGCAGAAACTCAAGGGCCTCTTGATATCACAACACACAGAGACTCTTTATTCACAACAAACAGGATTCCAATTGTTCCCGTCCCTCCTCATTTACCTCTCTTCCGCCGCACGTGTTCCGAGCTGCGCCGCTAAAGGGCATCTCTTAGTTCACACAATGCTAATATCGCAAACAGGGCTACAGAGAACAAGTGGCCCGTAACCCGAGCCTGTCTGCCTCCTTCAGTCTAACATGTTGTCCTATCCATCACGATCCAGCAGCAGTCTCTTCCTTCCCACCGTTGCTGTACTGCTGGCAGTCTATCTCATCCAGGTCCCAGGTGGGCCTTTAAGAGTCAAATGTCATAGAGTCAGGCTCCAGCCAGACATTTAATGAGTATGAAATGATTCAGAGGGGCTGTGGGAAAGAGGAGATAGTGGTGGCCAGACAGACTGAGCTGCGAGTCACCAAATGGGACCTGACTGAACCAGACTGAGCGGGCCTGGGCGACGATCAAAGACGAGAGGACACACAATATGGATATCTAAAGTTACTTTAGAAAGAACCTTCCATAAATCAAGACAAACAGAAAGGGTTTATTCCCCCCTGCTCCAGAACGTGCACCCGGGGGACCTGTTAAAAATACACCAACACCAGGTATTACGAAAGCCAAGCAAATAAGGACTTGCAGTAATTACAATAAGACGATGTGCAACGGTGAGACTTCTCTTTTATCTTTGGCGGTGGCCTGCTAGCTTTGTAACAAAAACAGAACATCTGTAGCCAACGGGGACTTAAGAAATAAAAGAGATAGGTTTGGGAGATTCAGAGCTCTCCGCTCTCTCACATGAAAACACAAACAAAAGCTGAAGCAGAACTCTTGCTCCTGAGTTATCAAAGCCGACAGAGACGGCAGCAACATGGTGCTATTTTCTGCCCAGACAGCAGGAGAGCTGCCAGGCTCCTGTATTTTTAGCATACTAACCTCTACCCTATTTTCTCGGGTATACCACTCTAGAAATAGTCCGGCATTACACTGTAATGCGTGCATGCGTGGAAGTTTGTGTGTGTGTGAACTACTTGAGGTGAACACACTTGTCAACCATGTGATGTTAACACAGATCCCCAGAGGGCGGCTGGGGATGAGTGTGCCGGTGGAAGCAGCAGCAGCAGTTCTGTGCTTTGGCCTAGAGCTAGTGGCCTGAGAGGGAAAGAGAGACATAGAGAGGGAGAATGGCTGACTGCACAGGAAAAAGGTAGAGGCAGCCACTGGTCCTCTGCAACTGATGAAACAAGGCAACATTCCATGTAATCACTCTATGTATAGGAGGGCGTTGGCAAAAAAAACCCAAAAAAAAACAGGGGTTGCAGGGCAGGAAATCTTGTAAAATATGAGGAAAAATTAGGGCAGGCAAGCATTAAAGATTAATCGTGACGCTGACTGCCCCTGCTCGGGCTTGCCATGTGGGGAATGCCACCGTGGAGATGGTACACGCGGACGGGAGATAAAGTGGAAAGAGAGAAAGGGGACACTTTGGGAATGAAAATGGCTCACAGATGAATTCCAGGGTGATGAATGTCCCCGGTTCAATACCCAGATGAATTTATGTGTGTTCCATTATGAGAGGAGTGGGGATGAAACATGGAGATAGGGTGCGGAGGTGGGGTGGGGGAGGGAGGAAGAAACAGAGAGAAAGAAGGAGAGAGAGAGAGAAAGAGAGAGAGTCTCGTCCTCAATGTGCTGCTGAGCTAGCCATGCAGAGCCCATAGAGAACAAGCCATCTGTAGAGATAAGTAAAGAAGTGATTACAACAGGCCCGGCTCAATTTCTGACAGTTGATGCTTGACTGCCTCTGAAGAGCTGAATTGATTTAAATGAAGAAGCTATGAATATTTTAAAGGGTAGATCCTCATTTTAACCTGGGCTGCCCCTCCCACTCACACACACACACACACACACACATGTATGTGTGGTGGACAGACACAGAGGAGAATGTAATTACTGGGTAAGATTAGAGCTCTGTTGTGACAACATCTGCAATCGGCTGACTTATAGAAATCCTAATGAATCATTGACACCGCCTGGATATTTTCTTTTCTTTGTTTATCAAACTGGGGCGGAAAGCAAACCGGTGTAGAGCGCTCCGTGAGCGATGCCTCTGGCTAATTCTCTCTGTGGACAGACAAGCTGGGGCCCACTGGTGGGTCTGAGCATGTGTTCATGTGTAAACACTGCCCTGACCAAAAAAAAAACATGCTGAATCTGTGACATAATAAGCACGGAATGACACCGCGACGGGTCGCAACTGGGGTGGAACGCACGCCACCGGTCGGCTACGGCGTTGTTTTTGTGGAACAGTTGTGATCAAACAAAAACACGTCTCTCTTTATCTTCTGATAACCTTGAGGTGTGAGTAACATTCAAACCTCGGAGGACGTCTCTGTTTGGTAAACAATGGAATGCGTTTAAAAAAAAAGGGCAGTGACGCTGAATGTCAGTGGCGCGGTGCCATTTTGGGAGGGAGCGATGGCAGGTTGTGAAATGCTGCCCCGTGGCCTTTCCCAGGAGAGTTTCAGCAGCATTGCTGAACTCCGCTCACCCCGCCGAGATTTCAAACATACCTTGATGACAAAACGCGTTATTGATGTTCACCTGAAGGTGAAAGCAGGCCTGTTTCTGTGCACACACTCACACACAAACACACTTGATGTGGCGTTCCGTGCACTCCGGGCTCCTAAATCACTGTCGCCAATGAGCTGACAGGGGTGAGGCAGATGTGGAGCAATCCAAAGCCTGCGTGAAGCCCTCTTTCCTCTGCAGGAAGGATCAAGGACCATTGCTGTCTGTCTATCCTGCCAGTTCCATCAAACTGGGATCAACAAAAATCCCAAAAGGAAAGGCCAATTTCCCTCAGCAGTCTGGCCATAAAAGCACTGACGTGCACGCATGAGTAAGTATGAAAAAAAACATAATAAAGTTAAAGGGAGCTGGAAGTGACAAAGATCACCGCGGCGTCTTAAAAAACCCGAGGATTTGCATTACTGCTCTGTGTCATTTCAAGAAAGTTGTAAGCAGCTTTGGCCAAGAAAGTTCCGAGTGGATCGATGAAGGGAAGAAATGGACGTCGTGCCGTTTACGACAACAAATCCTCTCCATTTTCAGCAACTGACAGAACTCCAGCCAACTCTGGGGACCGGACGGGCCTCGCTCTGTTTATTCAACGTTGTTCATGTTTTTCCCCCAAATCTCAGCACATGCTTGCCAAATCCAATCTGCACAGATAAATAAGGGGGGGAGGGTTGAAGTGATATTCACAGTTCTTTCGCAAGGCCAAAATCAATGTGATGGACTGCACGGAGTCCAAATGCATCACCCACAGTTTTCCATGTTGCTGCCTAACAGCGCAAACAATTAGAGATGCTGTTGCGCTGCTGACTGATGCTGCAGTCAGAGGCCAGAAGACAAACCACATGTGTTCACGCTTCACCGGCAGACCTCAAACTTTTCACAAAGAAGAAAAAACAAAACACAACCCACACATTCCTCAAAAATGCTCCTGATTTTTAAAGCCCATCGCTCCAAAAAACAAAGAAATGACCATCTGTTTTTCCTTGGGCCTCGTCTTCCTGCAAAGCGAAACAGACGGCCACAGTTTCGAAGACAACAAGTCTGATTAAGCCGCCAGTCACCGGGATTCTCAGACGACGTCTTCAGGAGAAAGACTAGCTCCAGCTCTCTATGAAAAAGAGCCTGGGAAAAAAACAAAAGAGCGAGATATGCACTTATGCACTAGTGAGCATTTGGGCCCTGCGTGCGATCCCTCGTCCCTTCATACCCCCATTTTTTCCCCAGTGTGTGACAGTCATGTGAACACATTCTTTCATGCATGAGCCCATGATTTCTATACAGACTGTGACAGGCGCTGTGTAAGTAAGTAAGTTAAAGTTTCAGCATTGTTTCTCTGCATATAAGCGGATTAGAAACGGCGCGTCGACACCCCTATGACTGAGCGAACCTGTGCTGAAACCAGCGGGATATCAGCGGGTTGCATTCCATGTAGTCAGAACTCAGAACGTCTGAGGTCAGGAGGCAACCCCCCCGTCCCCGTCCGCCCCGGAACTCGGATTTCCACCTAAGACACTCGTTATCGTCCGGTATCGCTAACTGCGGCTAGCCCGTGATATGTTTACAGTAGCCAGCTCGGACGCGACGTCACTCCCGCCGTAAATGGAATGCGGCGTGACACCCAAACAACTTCGGTTACAGCATCTGTGAGGAATTAATGAAATCCAGGAAGTAACCTTTCTACGATCTGGACGCGAGCCCAACCACTTAATTAGTTCAGTGGGGCCATTTCAAGCCAGATTGACTGCAGGGAAGATGTCACCGAGTGCACTGTGAAAGAGTCAGAGAGCTCTTCTGCAAAGCCCATAATGAATAGTTAGATGCAGCGTGGAGAGGGTTGCAACAACAAGGAGGACCAAAAAGGAAAAAGCACAGAGGGGGTAAAAAAAAAAACTAACTCCACCAGCAATCTGTTTCTTAAAACCCCCGCGCAGAGGATAAGACACCGTGAGACCACTGTCTGTGAGGTTAATATCATAAAATAAAGAGAGAGCCAGGAAAAGATAAAGCAGGCAGATGTTTTTGGGGGAATTGCCTCGTTTAAGCCTGGCTGGTTTGGATTCCTGCTTGAGAACAGGAGGTGGGTGGGGGGGGAGAAGCTCGGCTTTATCTGTTGTGTTGTTTTCTGCTCCTTCAAGCCCACGTGACGACACTAACGGATGTTGTGCCTATCGACTCCACAACCCCCCACCCATCTCCGCCACCACCGCCACCACCGCCGCTGCCTGGTTGTGCACTAAATGTTTTATTACGTTCAAGCAGTAAAGCAAAGAGCAGATATGCCACCGCTATTCACCCCCAGTCTCAACAACCTCCGTTGAGCAAAACAATGTGGAGTTGAGTAAGGATCAGAGGTCTTCTGGGCCTACCCCCACGCACACACACACACACACACACACACACCTCCCGCCCCGACAAACTGTCTCTCGGACCAGCTCACATGGTTTGAATCAGCGCCGCCACCACGGCTTCTGGATGGACCGGTTTGATAAATGCGATCAAGCTCGGTGCGTTTTCAAAAATAAAGAAATAAATCCAAGAATTTCTAATCTGATTTGACTTGGAAAAAGAAGCGGAAGGAAAAAAAAAAGAAAGCACAGTGTGTGTGTGTGTGTGTGCAAAATCATCAGAAACTCCCGTTTTAAATTCCCCTTTGTCGTGTGTTTCTATAGACGGGAGACGAGGAGGAAATTGGCCCTTAAGAGCCTGTGGAGATTCCTGTCTTTTTACGCTCCTTCAGCTGTGAAAGACAACAGAGCTATCTCTTCTTCTTCTAAGAAAAAAAAAAAAGGGGCCGAGATGGAGCTTTGTGCAGTGCCTCTGCTCCGAGGTGAAGAATGGGAATGATGGCTTCTGTGATACTTTGTTGTCGTAGTAACAAAACTCTCTCTATTATTATTAATATTATTATTACCGCGGCTGATTACAGTATCTCCCACGCCGACCAAAACCACTTCGACAACCTGAGTCTCAGACACAGGGTGGCATGCTATTTTTAGACGTGACACACAAATGTGGCATCCTCACTCCTAGGAAACACCAGCCAGCCAATGAAAGGAAAGATTAAATCATTTGTAAATGTTTGAAGCTTCAGTACAGACAGACACGCAGACAGACAGACAGACAGACAGTGCTGCTCCAGGAACTGTGGGTGCAGATATCCAGATTACTAGAAGAGCTGATGGGATAACACTGGCAGCAAAGTTTGATCTGATTAACGTTGGCATGGCTTGTTTGACAGAAGAAGAAAAACAACAATCCCACACACTGGTTTGTGTTTAGTGCATATTTGGTGGATAACATGACTTAGATCAGTGAGCTGCAGAGAGACAACAAACCTGTGCGCACAGTCAGGCAGAGAGGAGGCAGCAGAAAGTGGGTCAACTCTATATTATGCACATATGTGGCTCAGTGATGGGGAAAACATGCACCACTCTTTGGCGCACATTAAAGACGTTCAATTATTGAAATAACTGCACGGTGACACACAAGTAAAGGCCTAAAATTAACGTTTTGGGGGCAAAAATCACGACATTGACACAAGACAGCAGCAGCAGGGAGGTTTTAACTTTGACACAGATGAGGGGAAACCTACAGTGATTGGAGCCGTTCCAGTGCTGGTTCCTGATGGACGCGCTGTAGGGATGAGGCGCTCCGGGCACCAGTCCTTTCTCCGGGATCAAACATCCTCTGCTCTGGTTGTAGTAATCCATCATTAAAAACGGGTTCGGGCTGGGATTCAGTCCCACAACGTCCACACTCTCATACATTATACGACGCAGGACGACAGCAGGGGGATTCTTGTTTTATTTTCTTTCGTTTTCAAACCGAACTACTGTCGAGCCTTGTGGGTTTTCAGATCTCCACCAGAAACCGAGGACGGGGAGAGGATGGGGAAACTGCATCAAAATCGAGGGGAAAGTGGTAAATCCAGACCCAGCAGGGACATTGGAGCGTTTGGCATCTTCACGCAAAGACGAAAATCGAGGAGTGAATCTGCGTCTGCGATTTAAAGAAAAAGAAAAAAAAAAAGCCTAATCGGCTGCGCTCAGCTTGAAAATATAATTGAGCAGAACAGTCTGCAGCATGGTGTCCGATAAAGGAACGCGGCGCTAGAATTAAAAAATCAAATTAAATACGACGCGGATAACTTCAGCGGAATACCTCACTCCCCTCTGGCCTTGTTCACACACACACTGCAAACATTTGAGGCTGAATCCGAGCCACAAAGAGAGAGAAAAACAATCCGGGTAAAATCCCCCCAAAAATAGACAAATCTCCGAAGTCTGTGTCTAAAAAAAAACACAGAAACAAGACTGCGAAGCAAACGCGGCGCAGGAACCGGAGAGGAAATCCCGTCCAGTTGCAGTTTGTCCTTTACGTTGCGGTCGCTTGTCCCGTTTGCGCCCGCCGTGGGTGGACTCCTGTCAGCAGCGCCAAAGAACCGGTCTCCCTCCGTGCGCCGGGGCTCCAACAGGCGGCGGCGGCGGCGGCTGCTCCTGACCTCAGTGCCCGCTGCCCTCACATCCAGGTCCGCGTGAAACGCGCAGCGCCGACTCGTTCGTGTTTGGAGCGAGAGACGCCGAAATCATCCAGCAGCAGAGGCGCAGCGCGCAGCTTTCATGTTCTGCACGAATGTGACAAGACGCAGCAGCTGAGCTGAGCGCCGTGGCTCCGCCCCCGCTCGGCTCGCTTTTCTTTTTTTTTCTCTCTCTCTCGCGCTCCCCTCCACCTCCTTTCATGCGTCGCTCCTCCTCCGTTTAACCCCTTCAGAGACGTCAGTGTGGATCTCCCTCTCCCACACACACACACAAGGGGCCGTGCGTGAGGGAGGGAACCCGCTGCCCTCCCTCACATTTAAATGGGGCTTTAAATAGTGATGTATTTGAGTTGAGTTATATAAGCTCAGTAATGAGTCTTCAAACAGAGTTCATGGGCACAATGAGTGATCCACCACTACACTATCTGTGACTTTTTTTTTTCCTGGAAGTACCCCTCAATGTTCACACTCCACCTTCCAACTAATGCGACCCTCTCCCCCCCATGCTCTCATCAGTCCCTACCCCTCCATTTTTTCCTTTCTTCCCCAGCCGCTGTCTCCCTAATTTGCCTAATGCTATGCGGCTGAACTTTTCCTGAACCCAGGGAAGTAGGCAGCCTCACCTCCTGGTGACCCACTGGCTGACTCGGATTCGCCTCTCTGGCTCGCTCTCGTCCCACATTATTCAACATTTCCCACCTTGTACACTCGGCGGAACACCGTTGCGCTTGCCCAAGTTCTGCCCACAGAGGCGCCGCGGCTCACCCGGCACCACACATAAAGCAACAAAAGCAAAGTCACCCAGTCATGGTAACTGACACTTAACTTTTCTCACAGTGGAGTTCCAGCTGGAAGAAAGTGCAGGAAGTAGTTTTTTCTCTCCTCCTCCTCCTCCTGCTCCTCCTCCTCCTCCACGTCCATAATTTAAAGTTATTACTCCACCTTTACTCTGCAACATTCCATGCAACATTGTTGCAACTTGTTTTTTTGAGAATATGCAGCTGTGTCATGAATGGGGCGCCGCGCCAGAGACATCATAGCAACCGTAATGATTTGAATATTTCAATGCCGGAAGAATGTGGCGCCAACTTTGGACAAACACTGTCTCGTCTCGTCGCCCCAATTCAGAAATCACAAGAGCTTTACGATCTGGACATGACGCAACATCCTCTGTCCTTAAATCAGGGTCTTCAGGCTCAGAGGAGGCCGACAGAGGCGTCTTCTGTGTCGTGTGTACACAGTTATGACAACAATGACAGTACGTGATTACATACCGTCGTACGTGTACAGTAACAGTAGTACTACGGTACTAAGTCTTGGATTTATTGTCGCAGTAGTGACGGCGAGGTTTTCAAAAAACACTGACACAGTGATTTGGAGTACAGCTGTGACCTAGAGCTGTCTGCACACGCTCCCAACGGATGCCATTTTGATGGGGGCAATGGTTACAGTGGTCTAAAAATGATGAGACATCTATTGCACATCTGTCCTCTCTGGAAAAAGGATCCGTCCTCAGTGGCTCTTCCTGATGCTCCGTTCCACTTTTTCCACTGAATGCAAACCCCACCAAGCTTAACTCTGATTTGTGAATCTGAGCTCTACAAACAAACTGGATTTGATTGAAAATATCAAGCATATTTCAATGGTTGCAATTTGGGATGTTGCTTCATGCAACCGACCCAGGCTTTATACTCTCACTGTCTGTGAAAAGAGCCCAAAAACCTTCTGATATGATACAGATGTGTTGGAAGCAATTCACATCTTCAGGTTCTCGTCCTCCCATTGGAAGGATAGTTCATATTTTGATGGTGGTACTGCGCCATGACATTTCATATCCTTAACTAACGCTGTGACTACAGCTCAAATGCAACCACAGGCAGAGAAATCACAACATTTTCAGCCCTATGTTTGATTATAAATGGAATGTCATCTACAAGGTCAAGAGGGTCGTCCATGACAACATGTCTATGAACAACTGGAAAAAAAAAATCATGCAGAGTGTAATCGAGCTAAGGCCTTAGTCTGACTAAGACAGAGTCTGAGTCTATGTGCCGCCATATCGCTCTATAAGCTAGTGCATATCCTAGTATCAGTTTCCTGTTGACCTTTATAAAACAGCGAGATGGATCGTCCTGTGCATTTTGGTGCATGTGCAGAACGCCAAGTCCGACTCCAGTCCGACTAAGCGTATATGTGCCAGAGTAATCGAACTATGAATCGCATTATCCAGGTATATTAATCTGAATGAGACTTTAGTCGGACGAACGTGTTTACGTGACATTAAGAAAACCCAATGACTGCCTTAGTCCGACTAAAATCAGACTTTTAACAGTGGAATCTAGACCACCACAGTACCCGTCCTCCCCCAACAACTGTGCCAATACTTGAGTCCCAGGCCACAGCTGAGTGTGACCGACAGAGTTTTTGGGGAGGATTATCGGGTATGGAGCCTGGGGGTGGCTGGCCTGCTCCGCCCCCACTGACTGTGACACTTATTTAACGCAGACCCCCGTGTGTTTACGCTGGCTGATAAAAGCTCAGCGTCCAGGCCTGGGTCGCGGCGACCCCTTTGCCTGCGCTGATAACACGGCCACACATTCCTTAACAGGATTAGCCGTATGAGTAATAGCTGTCAGAAAATGCTAATTTTCCAGGCTCTGTTTTCTTCTCCGAGGGGAGAGCATTCATCCTCGGGTAATACCCTATGATTGCGTAGAACAAGCTAAGAGATAACAGATTGCTGATCATTGCTTATTAAGGGGGGGGATTAGACTTGAAAAAACGTCTTGTTTCCCACAGCCCTCTCATTTATTTACTACATTAAAAAAGTAATTTCTTCTTCTTTAATGAAACTGGATTTATCGAAGCGCCTGAGAATAAACCAATGAGGTGTTATTTTCACAAAAGGTGCGAGAAAGAGGGCTCCGTGGAGTGGACATCATTTACATCAGTGGAACCACGAGCACTGGTTTAAGCGCCAGACTGTTCCCAGTCCTCAGACACAAACATGCACACACATAATAAGATGTACAGTACACTTGACGATTGGTGCCATAAACATGGGGGGGTGGTTAGTGGTCTCTATTGCATCTTCAGGCCTGTGTAAAGTGAGTCACAAGAGGTTCAGCCCACATTAACGCACAAGTCCAGGTGGCTCAATTGTGAGACATAATGTGACGCAACACGAGTCCAGAGAGGGTGAGATTGTCTCTCAGTCGTGTCACCGTGAAGCAAATCTTCATTTTACAGCTCAAGCCTCAAAGTGTTGCTCGACAAAGTCCAGGAAAACCGTGACGACGATCCTGATCTGAGCACCGCTCACACGCGGAGGCTTAAGAAACAAAATGTAGGCCAAATCTCAAACGAGCTCAAGTGTTTTGCGGTGGTTCCAGTGAACGACTGTATCACAAACACTGTCATGCGAGTTGTTCAAGCTGCCAGTGTAAATCATACTCGTCCACTAATCCAAACCATTCTCCCTGGGAAGTATGGGTGATGCGTAGCCTCGGGGTGAGACAACGGTTCCCGGGTTTGTAGGAAACAGGGAAAGTTAGTTTATAGAGGACTTCAGAGATGGAAATTGAAGCTGGAGGCTGACAGTTTGACGCTGTAATGGGTCTATCATCTAGAAACATGGAGATTTTGGTTACCGAAACCATTACCACAAAGACAAAACACCAACTACTCATCAAAGGACGTCTCAAACTGGTCACGGTTACGTTTCCCTATTTATCACGCGCCGTAAAACCTTGTCGTAGTTCTTCTTAACGTCGCTCTATTAAGGTCAAGCTCCACAAAAATCGCGTTAATGCCTCTACGTCTCGATTGATCAGATCACTTGAATGAGCTCCAAATCCTTCAGTTCACACCTGGCATTAAAGCAGCTTCTCCGTGATCACTTCTCCGCTCTAAAGCCAAACGGCTGCGGGGGGGCGGGGTTGAGCCGATCAATGCGCAACATGCAACTATACAATGTAAAGTAAAGAAAAATATACAGGCGATCAATATCTAGGCGGTCAATGTTGGTGATGTCGCAGTGACCACAAATAAATCAGTAGTGTAACAGAACTTGTGTACGCTGAAGAGGATTAAACCAACACAGAGGGAAATTTCGACACTATGAGCGATAACTAAATAGCGGTGATTTGGAGCAAAGCTGGACCTTTAGGGTCTAGTGGAGAGGTGGGGGATGGAGGGAGAGAAGGAAGAGAGGGGGAGAAAGATTTTTAGGAGGGAATTCAAAGAGTTTTATGGACAAGGGCGGAGAGGAGATTGCTGGCTGGACCTTGAGGGTGTCAAACTATTTTTACTGCCCCACTCTCCTTCTTTCTAAGCCCAATCAGGGGTGTTAGGAAGTAGTAAAAGGTGCTCCCTCTGCCATTCCTCCCCCCAAGGAGATGAGCTGACAGGTTAGAACAAACAATGGGTCGTAATGTCATTTGGATTATTGTGCGTGATAAATAAAAAAAAGAGAAGAGAATGAAGAGTGACTTCTCTGTAAACACACAGACCCAAGTCAACGACGTGTCTGAGCTGAGGAGTGAGATGTTTTTTTTTTGTTGTTGACTGCTCTTCAGCACATTCTGGAGACGGTCCAGCGACATCTGCGATCAGCTGTCCACTGTGTTTGTGCACTCTGGAGAGAAGGCTGTGAACATCTCCCCCGCACAATGTGTTCTTTAACGGCGCGCTGAGGTCAAATCAAAACACGGCGAAATCAAAAATTGTCCGCGAGTCATGGAAAAGCCGACAGAGGTCCGGTCGGCGCGGAGACACTGAGCAGGAGGGTAAGGAACAAGAACCACGGAGCGGACCTGCCGTATCACTCCGACAACACTTGGCTCACTGTCTCTTGACAAGATAAGGCCAGACATGCTCGAGTTAGAGAGGCCTGGTCCTAATTTTAGAGTTCCTGTCTGCCTTAGTGACTACTACACAAACACGGGCAACAGAGTCTCACCTCCTGCTACCTCTCTGGCACACGTGCCAGCAGATGGCTAATGCCCGGGCGATAAAGAATTCGTAAATCTCTGCAAAGCTTTCTATCTTTCTTAAATCTTCCCAGCGACCTAATAAAGCGGCTCAGCGGGGGGAAAACAACAAAACAAAAGAGGATAGATTCAGAGGGGGAAGTACTTTAGGGAGTTGAAATGTGTTCTAATTTGAGAGGCAGTGAAGTGACTGCATCCTTCCAGGTCTTCACACTGTGGCACAACACACTCGGTCTGATTGTTTGCAGCATTATCCAATGATTGTGATAACGAACACCTTGATCCCCCTTCATCCCCGCTCCTGCCACTGAGAACCACCCTCCTCGTGCCACTTATAGACCGGGATGTGTTTACGTGTCTGAGCCAAGGTGAATGTTTGCTTTTGAGTCGACCTGAAACCCTACCGACCTGTCTGTTGCCACTCCACTGTGCATGTGTGTGCGTGTGTGTGTGTTTGTTTGCACAGCTGGTTTTGTGCAGCCTGTACCGGCAGCACCAGCCAGACCCGACAGCTGTGCTGCCCCGACAGCAAGCCAATGTATAATGAGGGCCCGACCCTTCAACGTGAGAACAAGCAGCAGTTATCGATGAACACTGCACCACTTCCACCTTCTTTCTGTCAATCTCCTTGATACGCACACGCACACACACACACACACACACTGACCTAAAGTTAAACTGTTCTATAGATCTCACACTAGATAAATCGGTGCAGCTCTGTAAACCTCAGCGTGTGTGCATGTGTCCCTTTTTTTGGTTAAAAGACCTTCTTAGAGCCTGCAGGGATCTTTGAAAGCTAAACCCCCTCCACCCCCACCACATCATTAACCCTTTCATGTCCCTCAGACAGCAGATTCCAGCATTTATGGTACAGGCCCATATCTGCCCATAAAGCCTTTTATTGTTTAGCCCAGTTCTATGGTGGCCGTAACCTGGTTTTCCCATTTTTTATGGGGACCTTCACTATATCACGGGGGGGGGTGGACAAAGCTGCCCACCATCGGTGTTTACCAAAGTATGGCCCACTCATAAATCCATCATGGCCGGCGGCATTCTGGAAATACCTCAGCAGAGGGAGAGAAAGAGAAAAAAGAAGACGGGGGAGGAGGAGGAGGAGACACGGCTTATTGTATGGCTTGTAATCATCCACACTCTGCGGCCTTGAGTTAGAGAGCCCATCTACACAATGATCATTAGGTCTGTGTTCCTTTGCCATGAGTCCATCACTCAGCAAATCAAGAGAAAATTGCTATAGATGTTACCCTGGAGGAAGGATATCCCGGTATCACTCATCCTGGACCAGGAATGGCCCCCATTAGCTGTCAGGAGCAAGGAGATGTGCAGTACAGATGGACGTGCCGCTAATTCTATTACCAGAGACAAGAAAGGCAGAAAATGAACATACTGTATAGTATGATGGGCCCGAGAAAAGAGATAATCCCCTTGCAGGAAAACAGGAGGAGGAAGAGGGAACGTCCTTGAGAAGAAGAGAGGAGTATGAGAGGATGGCAGCAAGGAGCTTGGTCTACTTGTGCACTGCCAAAACTCACATGGAAATTGGCATCGCTGATGTAATTAGTACACTCCATTAATCTTTGTATAATACAATTAATTCCTCCATTTCCTCCATCCATGGCCTGAGGCCAGAGTTCACACAGAAGCATGGACGGAGTAAGAGGGAGAACGTCAGGACAGAGCTTCAGACGTCTGACGGTTTCATCACATGACGTCGCCGCGGTGCAGTTTGGAACAACTCACCCTGATCTTACTTGAGGGGTACACAGTGCAGCTCGCCAATAAATTCCACAAAGAAGAAGAAGAAGAAGAAGAACGCAGTAAATGAAGAGCCGCAGCGGAGGCGCTCGGCATGACTTGTTCCCTTCTTCTTGGCGCGGTTGGTGCGTCACACAAGAACGCGACGAGCTTCGGTCGCGAGAAGGCCGCGGGCTGCACGGATGGACAAAAGACACTGTTGTGTTTCGCACTCCACCTCGCAAGAGCCAGACCAGTGTACCCCAGAAGAATGGTGCCAAAAACTGGACCTGGTTCTCAAACTATTTCATTTATAACAAAAATAATCGCATGAGCCCAACTCGGTGGACACAGGGCTTTAGGCACGGCTGTCTTGGTTGGTGAGCTACTTTATTGCTCTCCCCAAAACAGTACTTTATGCCTCCCCACCCTCCTCTCTCGTCCATAGTGCTGCACAGAGCCTACTTTACATTTTCCATTCAGAAGTGTGATACTCGGGGTGGCCTCGAAGGGGAAACAAGAAGAGTGCGGGGGTCTATGGTTCGCTTTAAGTGGATTGCCCTCACTCTTGTTGTGCCCGGCCCAAAGCATTATAACGCCTTGGCAAGTGACCTCCACTTGAATGGTGCCCCTACACCAGTGTGGCGCAGGGGCACACTGATTGTTGTGCTCCCTACAAAGACTGAATGTGTGTCGCGAGCCGCACGGAGATCCGATAACTGCCGGCTGAATTTGCACTCGCATACTCGCGTGTGATCTCCAGGCTTCATCCATACGATATAAAAACATCCCATCGGAGGTCTGAAAAGTGCGGGATTAGCGCTGCAGTTTCAAGCCTCGGACCAAGTGTCACTGGAGAGAACGTAACAAAGAAAAGAATGAAGATATTTCTCAACTCAGGGGGAAATGTTCCCTTTGAAAGTATTCCTTTATCCCTTTAACACCGAGACGACATGTTTGCATTACTGTGGTTACGTGACAGTTTGTGCAATCAGAAAAAATATCCAGCGCTTTTGAAAGCTGAGAAGTTGCAACGTGTGGTTATTACGGTAATTCCACTTCCATTTTTTGGACATTGAGACAAAGACATGAAATCTGGTGTTCGTGTTTTTTCTGAGCAAAACTTTTTACTAACCTTTTATGGTTAAACTAAGCAAAAAGGGCCATAAGTTTAAGGGTTAAAAACTCCAGGGCTGTGTTGTAGTCTGGAAGGACAGAAACAGAGATCCTCAGAATTGATGATGCAGTTGCCGGCCTTCACTTCCCGATTGCTTCTTAACACCTACAACTTTCAGCTATGAATGGAAAAACTCTGTTAACATTCACTGTCACAATATTGTCGGTTTAGAAACAGAAATCCTTGAATTTGCTGCTCACGTGTCGTTCTTTGTGCACCTAAGCATCTACAAAAGGAGAGAAGCCATATGTTTTCTTCCTCAGCACGCCCACTCCCAGTGCATGTATGTCGTTCCGTACGGATGATATGAAACTGAATTGCTTGGCTGGGTGCAGATCTTTTTTCTTTTTCTTTTTACACAAAACACCATTATTTACATGAGAATGCAACAGCAGACACATGGACGACCTTGCTCTCTCCTCGGCACATGCGCTTGTTTCAAGTGTGTGCACATTTCCGTGTTTGCACGTGTGCAAAAGTGCCTCGCCGGTTCAAGTGTTAATGAAACATGTGAAATCCCCTGCTTAGCAAGTTGGGAGTTGGGGACAACAAAGGCTCCTGGGATAGCAACAGCCTGCCGTGGCTCAGAGCATGACAAATGCCCCTGCCATCATCACCACTGTGGGGTCTTGTTGGCCTGCTTTCTATATGGGGGTGGGGTGGGGTGGGGGGATCTGCCTCATTCTTACATGGGAAGGGTAGCAGGAGGAGGGTTAATGGAATGGATGACTCCGCCACATTAAAAGAGAGGGGAGCAGAGCGCGGAGGACGAGTCATAAGCATTTCAAAAGAATGGGGGGATGTCGATGGACAAGCTACTCCCCCCCTCCCCTTTTCTCTCTCCATGCTCTCACCCACTATCTGACTGTCCACCACCACAGCTCCTCAGTGTGCGTATGCACATATATTTATGCGTATGACAAAGAGGAGATAATTGGATGAGAGGCAGTCCCGGAGGTCTGTATAGGTCAACTTCATCTGAAAGCTGAGGACAACCCTGACAGTAAAAAGGCCCTCACAGAGCACACATTTCTTTTTCCCTCAGCTGATTCTGCAGTTTTAATAGCTTAGCCACATGTACTGTAGGCAGGGAAGAGGCTCGTCCTTTGTCAGACACAAAGACTTCGAGTCCGGAGAAGTCAAACTTTGTGCCCTCAGGCCTCGGCTTGTCCCGCCCCTTGATATTTAAGCAGTAATGCAAAACAAACAAACAAACAAACAAGCTATGGCTGTAACCGGACTATGCTGTGTAATTGGACTACTGCCCTTGCCCCAGTGCACAACGAGAAAGTTTAACTTTCAGCAGTGCAAAAATGCATCTGTCTGGGCTTCAACATGCTTTTCAGCGTCCACCAAGAGTCCAGTCCAACACGGAGCCCTTTGAGAAGTGAACATGTATTTTAAAAGTCTGGTTTTAGTAGGACTTTTTGTGCCCAACAGTGTTGCATGTATGTACGCCGCTCTTTAACATGACTGCTAAATGTTAAGAAGTTGCGAGAGTTGCGACAGAGGTGACCTACATCTCTCCCTCTCCAGCCATTCTGATTCATCCGGGAAAAATTCAATAAAAAAATTGCTCCAAATTTGCAGCTGGGCCAATCATTTATTTGAGCGCGCCATCTGTGAACAAAAAACAAAAACCCACTTCCTAAGTTGAAAAGGAAAGAGCACAGAAGGCCTTTGCACTGATATAAAGAGCGCCGGGGCAGTCACTATGGTGACCCGAACCATCTGTGTTGTGAACTCGTCGAGAGAGGAGACGGTTTCAATAGTAAGTAAATAGGATAATGCAAAAAAAAAAAAGAAGAAAAGTGAAAGGCTCAGGAGGGCAGATCATTAGCTGTCTTACCATTCACTGTGTGATACCGGGGGCTGGGGGGGAGTGGAGGGGGTTTGGCCGATACGCGGAAAAAGAAGCCTGATAATATTTAACCAGTGGAAATCTATCATCAATCTGGTCCCGCCACCCCCTCACATCATCAGTCCTCCCCCCCCAGCTCTGGCCTATTGTCATTCAAACCCCGGTTCCCTTTCACCCCGCATTCAATATTTTTGAGCCATTGTTCCACCTTACATGCTCCCCCTGAACTACATTACTTTTCCCACTCGGCGGTGAAAGGCGATGGGCAACAGCCAGAAAATAAAGAAGAAACATAATATGTTAAAGTGTCAGGGGTAACAAAAACGTCAGCGGGCCGTGGCAAAAGTCGGGAGTTTGTTTGGCACGTTCATTCTCAGGCTCCAGCGCACACTGTCACACAAGTCGTTGTAGAATTAAATCACTTTTGCTCCGTTTACACCCACATTTCGCAAGCCTTTAAAACAATACTTTTATTTTGAAACTCCTGGGTTTGAGTTTTAGTCGAAGTTATTGCAGACATGTCACTTCGGTCATGATAAGAAAATACATGTGTTTCTGCCACTTCAAGCATAAACTGTTGTTTTCTGCAACTAGGGTGACGTGACCTACACTTTCTTTGGAGATCGTTTTTGTTTTCAAATCTATACAAATTAGAAATTCTAGGCACACACATGACGATATGCACACATCATTTATCCAACTCATCTTTGCTGTACCTTGCAGCATGATTTTATTATTTTCTCTCTCTGGAGTTTTTTCCGTCCAGACTGCCAACATTCTTTGCCCGAACAGTGACGACTAAGCCTCAGTGACAACATAAGAAAGTGGAAGTCGTGTGTGCATTTGTCAGTCTGTCTGTCTGCCTGTCTCTGTGTGTGTTTGAGTGAGTGAGTATATGTCTTGGGGGTGTTTTTGTATCCTTGTGTATCATCATTTGCATGTTAAATCAGGGAAAATATGCCACAGTTAAATGTGTAAAGAGGTGAGGGGAGGGGGGGGGCGGGGGTGCTGTTCACAGATGAGCTTGCTCATGTGTAGAGGTGAGAACAGGAGTGCCAGGGGCTGCTGGGAAGCCTGGCGTGTCAGAGCTTATCAGGAGTTAACACAATTATCCCCCACAGAACACCGTCATTATTCAGTTTGCCATCCTCTCCCATCTTTCACTTTCTCTGTTTCGTAGCTTCGACTTAAGCGTGAACAGCCAAATAGTGCTCCACCTGCAGAGATGCTATCCCACTGTAGCATCTGCGCGTGATTTTACCAAGTGGAGCTATATTTTTTCACCTCATTGGAGGCTTCATCCATACACCTGCCAACAATACAACAAGAAGATAGAAATGATTGTGATGATAGATTTAGAAATGATGACGCGCATTTACGTCCTACTTAGTTCTTATGGATCAAAACTCCATTAACAATAACTTGTAGTTTTAGTTTCCCATAGTTCTGAGTCAGGCAATCGGACAACTTGCAGAGCCTGAGTATTCACACGCAGGAGAAAATGCGTTTATTGGCCGCGTACGTCTGACTCCGCCTCAGTAGATGGCGCTGTATCTCTCTATAAGCTAGTGCGGGTTGAATCAGTTTCCTGTTGACCGTTATGTCACAGAAAAACGAACAGCGAATGGTGCTGTGGTTCTGGGTGTTTCATGTTCATCGTGATACAAATTGGATCGATCTTACGGTTGCTGTGCCGCCACCGTATGATTTCCAACAGCAGTACTGCAGTTTATTTACAAGTCCGACTAAGCATATACATGCAGGAGTAATCGGACTATGAATCGCATAATCCAGGTATGTTAGTCTGACTAAGATCAGCTCGATTTTAGTCGGACTAACGTGTTCACCTGACATTTAGAAAATCAAATTATTGTCTTAGTCTCATAAAAGTTTTTCACCATTGTTGTTACTTGTTAGTGGAACTAACTTTAGAAACTAAGCAAATAACTACAAAGTAGAGCATCAGCTTTGAATGCTGTCTATCCAGTGGAGCTAAGTAGTCACGTGACAAACCTCTCTGATGCAGATCACTCCTGATAAGGAGCTGAAACGCTCATCTGCAAATGCAGTTATCTCTCTTTTAATTTAGAGTTATCTGTCCAGACTGCATCTAGGAGCTGCGTGGTGAAGGAAACAGCAGCAGCTGTTATTAGCACATAGTCAGGCAGTGGTTCAGGCAGCTCTTGATTTGATTTGCTGCTCTGTTGGCAGAGAGCGTGCGTCCCTTCTCGATGTCGTCAGTCGTAGAGCACTTTTGAAATTACGCAACCAATCCTCTGTTATTTGTCAAATAAAAGAAAAAAAAAGGTGTCTTTGAAACAACCTAAATAGTTACTTTGCGGTGTCATGCGAATGTGTCCTTGTTCCCCGACGTGTTTGTCAGGAATAAACAAGGGATGAGGCATATTCTCGGTTTGTCAGCGTCGGGCTGTCTAGACTGTGTTTGATCAGAGCTGTACATACTCTCAGGTCTACGTGTACATCTGAGGTAGTTTCTATGCAAACAGTGGAAACCTCTCGGAGCCGGTCCTCTCACTGGACACGCTCAATTTCTCTTTCACCCAAAACAGTATCGTTCACAACAAATGCAGCCGTTATTAGCCATCACGACAAGATGGATTTAAAAGTCTCGCAATGACAATATGAAAAGCAGGAGATACAGATCGGCCACAGCTCTGCAGGTGTCCTCGGGGAGGACATTGAACCTGAAATTGCCACTGTGAGTAATTGATGACGTGTGACAGAAAAAAGGTATGAATTTGCATGAGAGCGGACGTGAAACAGTGAATGGAGAAAAGATTAGAACATGTATACAGACGAGTTACCTTGGCCTGAAGGGAGGACGACGTCAGTTGTGGAAAAATAAACAAATACATGAATAAAAAAGGAAGATATCTAATTGCGATTTTTCTGATCTGATGTGCGACACAATTTCTTTAAGTCAGCTTATACACAATCAAATGAATCTCCAACTACAAAAGGTCATGGAAACTGATTCATTTTACATCGTGTATTAAATTGCTGTCGACAGATTCCCCATAAATTGTCTATATAAAACGACTCTATGTTCTACTGCAAATTTGAGAAATTGCAGCAATTTAATTGTATTTAAAGGGCGGTTTCACCCATTTTTGATGATGATTCATGCTGCTGCTGCTGCTGTGTTTGTTTAATTCACTTTCTATTACAGCGTCGGATTCAATTTCACCAGTTTTTTTAATTTAATTTAGGTGATTTTTTCCAGATATTTTATTCATAAAACTTGACAGAAACACAGTACATGAATGCCAACTTCCTCTGTTGTCGTGGGAATGAGACAAATAACACATTTATCTCTGGAAATGTTTGGGCCGAATTGCCCCTTTAACATTTTATTTCAATGTGCATAGAACACAAAAGTTCTAGTGTGAAGTCACACCGGTGTATCAGAAGGTCTAATACTGCGGATGTGTGTTTGATAACAATCCACCGTGGTTTCAATTCAACTAAACATCTGTGATGGGAGGTGCTGCCTCCCCCCCCCTCCCGAGTACCACCACCCCTACCCCCCAACATCATCTCTCCACAGCCTCTCTATCTCAAACAGGGAGTGGACTTATTTGATCGTGCTGATAAAAAATAAAAAAATGAAAAACATTTTGAAATAGATTTTGCAACCTGGTGACGGTTAAGAGCTTTGACACAATCGTGGTGATTGTCCAGAGGCAAGGACCAAGTGATGTGGGGTTATAGTGATGACTAAAAGGTTTCTACACTTCCCTCATTTTACTGTAACTTCTCCATGTTGCAAAATATTTGACATTCGTGTGGCGTAGACTCGCACGCAACTGCCCTTTGTGGGAACTCGGTGTGGTAAGAGTTGCCAACCAGATAGCGTTCTTGTGTCTCTTCATATGAGCGATGAACACAGATAGATGAGACAAGGGTTAAAGGCATCTTCTGTGGATCTACTACAGTGTGTTTTGTGACGTATGGACATCACACATTGTCGTATTATGAAGATATATCGCACAATAACGGTACAATACCAGCAATATTACACATTGTAGTACTACTATAGCATATTATAGCAGCAGCCCTTCATAGCATTGGTGTATTAAAATGTAATATAAAGTGGATGCATGTTTGTGATGAGGAGTCTTCTCTGATGTATGGGATCACGACGATGACACTGAATGGAGGAACTGCGGGTGAATAATTCATGAATGACACAAAGCAACACAGGAGTGTGCCATCAAACAGTGACATTAATCCATCCATCCATCTACTGAACCTCCGTCATTCCCCGACCCCCCACCCACACCCACATCCACACACACACAGGCAGGTTTGCAGAGCTTTTCTTCTGAGGACTCATGAATGGAACTGACTTCCATTCATTTGGATAGCTCACACAAAGCATTATCTCTAGCCTTAACCATAACCAGTTAATACCTAACCACAATTCAAATCTTTACCAACCACTTCCTCAGGATTAAGTCTCCATGATCAGTCAGTGTGTTCACATGCATGTTAAAAGTCAGATTTTAGTCGGACTAAGAGAACAATTCGGTTTCCTTAACGTCACGTAGTAGTAGTGAGACCAAAATCGAACTAGTCTTAGTCGGACTAACGTACTTGGATAATGCAATAATTCATAGTCTGATTATTCCTGCATGTACTATATGCTTAATTGGACTAAGACAATATTTGGTTTTCTTAACGTCACGTGACCATGTTAGTCCGACTCAAATCGAACTAGTCTTAGTCGGACTAACGTACCTGGATAATGCGATTCATAGTCTGATTAATCCTGCATGTGTACACTTAGACGGACTGGAGTTGGACACCAAAATGTCCAACCCTGTCTTTAAATCAAACAAAGTAGAATAAGTAGAATAAATCCATTTTCCTGTCTTAGTCGGACTACGGCCTTAGTTTGATTAAACTGTACATGTAAACATACTGAGTGTTTATGCCAGTAAAAGTCCTAAATAAGTAACAAATACAAGTACACACACAAATTTGTCCCAAAAAATTAAAATTAAATAACCCTGTTAGTATGGGGCAGCACACACACACACACACACAGGTGTGTACACAGAAGCTGACACTCAAATGCATCAATACTGTGCAGTGGATTCACACTTGTATTATAATTCATGTGCAGTTAGTCCATCAATCTCCCTGTTTCTCTCTCTCTGTCAAGACT
Source organism: Solea senegalensis (assembly GCF_019176455.1). NCBI lineage: Eukaryota > Metazoa > Chordata > Actinopteri > Pleuronectiformes > Soleidae > Solea > Solea senegalensis. The sequence goes on from NC_058041.1 coordinate 2,775,862, forward strand.
GAATAACAACGCCCGATAACGCAGTGACACCACTAACATCCATGTGCACGTGTCGCCCACAGTTTACAGTAAAGACTAAGTAATAACAACTGTGTGGACTCACACACAAACACACACAGATTCAAATAAATACGATGTAAACAGACTCAAAGTCGGCTCCATGTATAGATATAGACCCAGTTTAACAGGTTGGGTCAGCAGATGAATGCAAACAATCAATGACTTGAAACAGAAGCCTCCAAAAGAACAACATTTTAAAGTTTTCATTTCATTTACACAATGACAACATATTATAGAAAAGAGTCAAATATGGAAACAATAGGAGTTACTTTTTTTGTCTAACATTAAATCCTGTGTAGTTATTGAGTTTTCTGAAACCACCTACAGTATAGTCTGGTCCGTACCATGTCAGCCATTTCTTTTGTTTTTGTTTTAATTCATTCAACCACTGGTCATTGCTCTGTGTGTGTGTGTGTGTGTGTGTGTGTGTGTGCGTGCACGTGCCTTTGACCCAGTCGTCTGTCAAAACAGCTGAGTGAGACACATCGCCCGGGGTGTTTCTGTGGTCCCATGGCAGAGACACAGAATGATGGTGGCTTTCCCACTTTAAGACCTCACATTTATTGGTGCCATAAAAACAGTTTGATTAAGGATATAAATATAAAACAGTAAGTATGATGAATAAATAGGACCAGGGTCCAGATCCTGTACGTCACTACCTTTACTTTGTTCCCATCTTTGAAACAGGAGCATGGAAACAACAACAACAACTCGAGTGAGTTTTGGAAAACCACAGCAGTGTGTGTTTACCTCTCTTTTTAACAATCTTAATGGCTTGTTATCATCTAGTTGTAGCTTTTGAGCCATTGCTGGAAATAAATTCTTATTTCCTTGAAAATTGATGTTGTTTCCAAGCTGTACTTTGACGTCTGTTTTTTTTTTTTTTAGTATGCCTATAGTGGTCGAGAGCACTGCCATTATCGTCTTAGTGTAAGTACGACGATAATGGCAAAACAGCAGGTTGCTGCCAATGCGCCGTAAGTTAGTAAACGTCAGTCATCCTACACATAGAATTTACTTTAGAGAAATGTACTTAAGTCACAGCTTTAAATGCCTTTTACAGGAGGGAAATCAAAGGTGTAACTCATCAAATTCAAAATGCATGATGTCCAGTTAGTTTTCATGCTGGTTTCCTGTCACATTGTCCAGATTTACTCTATTCCCACTGGATAAAAACTCTTTTAATCCCGTGTTTTTTTGGTATTCACTCCCACGTGAAAAGACTCTAAAGATCTGGGTAAACATCTTCATTTCTTCTTCCATCTGCTCTTATTTTTGCCAGCAGTGAGCAGTTGTCAACATCCACCTGCGTCGAGCCTTTCTTCTTTTTTTTTTTTACATCTTAGCACTCAATAGTATTTATTTCATCAATAGGTTCATCCAAACGACAGCTTTATCTGCAGAAATATGCAAAATAATAACCCCAGCATCATTATCACTAAGAGCATCAAAGCTTTTTTACTTCCTCTGACTTGTTTTGTTTGAAACAACAACGCACTGATGGATATCTGTCCACGTGAAGAAAACAAAACGTTAACGTGAAAAACTAAAAGTGCAGGATTTCACACAACAAAGCGCATAAAGTCTATGCATGTGTTAACGTAGCTTTCTTTGCCATTATCTTGCTGTAAACTCCCTCTTCTTTCGGCCTGAGCAGCACCACCGCGAGGAGACATTAAGAAGCCACACGCTGTTTACTTCAGAGCGCCTTCATTTATCAATTAAAACATCGATATTTGCCCTGGCGTATCGATTATCGCGGCGATATAGATGTATCACCAAATCGATATTTTGACCCTCCCCTAGTGTAGTGGCTAGGCTAAAGAAGCTTTATGTAGTTAGCGTTAGCTTTTCCTGCTAAATCCTGTAAAATCTGACTGTTGCACCTGTAATTTGGCGACCTGTTGCCTTTCGTTCAAGCTAACTTGCTCAAGCTAACTTGCTAACTTGTCTCACCCTCTAAAAAGAAAAGAGGTATCGAAAATATGAGGCTAAAATTCTGCTCGTCTCTTACACATAGTTCCTTCCTTACTTCCTTCCTTCCTTCCCTGTGCATATCTAACACTCAATCGATTTCCAATTGATCTCTTCCTCCCGTGGCTCCCTGGGGAAATGTACAACTCTATATAATCAACTTAACTGCTCTGCCGTCTGCCACCGTGCCGAGCTGCCATGAGGTTTACTGGTCACACGGCTGCGGCTCGGCGGCTTATCGTACACGGTGCAGCGTAGTCTGAGGCCCAGAGACGAGGCAGCTGCCGCTCATGTCCCTTCCCATGTCCCTTCTCATGTCCCTTCTGTGGAGGCTACGCTGAAAAGAATCTTTAAAACGGTGCGGCTACGTGCAGGAGAAACCGTACATTTCACTGTACGGTGTATGTGTACATTGACCGCTTTACTTTAGACACACTATATACTTTTTAATATATGCCATTAGTTGGACAAACAAAGTAACATGAAGACAACATACTGCACAAAACAGTCCATCAGGGAAAACTCACGTAAACATCTGGCGATTTATTTTTGAGCGCTCGCAGGACAAAAGCGTGAACATCTACTGAACCGGAGAGAAAGGAAGCGATGGATACAGTCACGTTTCCTCTCACTAGCGTTGCCAAACGGCAAACTCATACGCACAGACATACAGTGTGTGTGTCCATATTCTGTCTTCTGTTGCCATGGAGATGCATGTTGTGTCTACAGTTGCAGAACATCTTCCGTCTGCAAGCTAAAGCGCTGCAGAGGCCGAAAATTCAAATGACAAATGACGTGCACCTTGAAGAAAGGTGCGTCAACGCGCAGATGAGACAAAGCCCTTGAGGAGGAAGGGAGGGATGCTGAGGGAAGGATGGGAGGAGATGTTTTGGACGATTGCACAAAGTTGTGTTTTTCCAAACGTACTTTTTCCACCTCTTTTCTTCTCGTCCTCTCACACTGACACAAAGATTCGATTTCTCCTTCATTATCTCCACTTTTACCACCTCTCCTCCGCATACCTTCCTTTCTGCTGTGCCTCCCCTCCTCCCGCCCGCCCCACCGTGCTCCTCTCTGAAGTTATAGTAAATATCTGCTGCCCCTTCTCTCCATGTCCATCTCTCTTGGGGGAAGCTCAGTGCCAGTGTGGAGTTTTATTTGTGTAATTTACATCGTCCCTGACAGCCTTCTGTGCCCCCCAACAACCCTTGGCTTTTACTGCAGCCAGACCCTCGTAAAGTAGCCGCTCTTTGTGATGAGAGAGGGCGAGAGACGGGGGGGAGGGCCTGTGCTGTCTGAGCTGCAATCCAGAGAAAGCTGACTGTAAAAACAACACACGGTCACTTGGTGTCATTCAGCATCCTGGCTGGCTATGTGTGTGTGTGTGTGTGTGTGTGTGTGTGTGTCTTTGCTCTCTAGTATATGACCAAGGCTGTGGCAGGGTTAGGTTTAGTTTCTTGACCAAACAAGCTTCAGTAGATCCAGGGATCAAGAATTAATCCGCTCGCCTCGTCATGTGCTCGCCGTGGCAGTCAAAGGTCAAACGGTAATCTCATTAACAGGTGGTTGCGGAAGTCCAACTCAACTCACCTAAAGAGTCAGGCTGCGGTCAGGTAAGTCTTACGGCGCCGATTAAGCACCACTGAGGACGCTGCTAAAAAAAAAACCAATAAAAATCTACTGGTTAAAAGATACAACTTTTATTTATAGATTAAAAAGAAGGAAGTCTACGTTAGTAAAAATTCACCTTCTGAAGAAGATAGAAATAGAAGGGAAGTGAGTCATTTCTGAAAAGCCCAGTCAGGGACAGGAGTCGAGAAAATCGCTCTATACTCTGTGTGCAGTATATCATCCATCCATCCATTCATTCATTCATCCATCCATCCATCCATCCATCCTCTACTGCTTTATCCTCCACAGGAGCCGCAGAACCCAGAGTAAACACACACACACACACACACACACACACAGGGAGAACATGCAAAGGCCCTTGTGCCAATCAGATTAGAGCTGCAACTAACGATTATTCTCATAATCGATTTATCTGTCAACTATTTTCTCGATTAATCGATTAATCGTCTGGTCCATAAAATATCAGAAAACCTTAAAAAAATGTTGGTGTTCGTCAAACCAAAATGTATTGTTTTGTCCACAAACCAAAATGATTTCTTTGTTATCCAGAGCAAAGAAATGAAGAAAATACTCACATTTAAGAAGCTTAAACAATCAGAAATCTTGGTTTAATCATGAAAAAAAAGCTTCAAACCGATGAATCGATGATCAAAATAGTTGGGATTAATTGTTTCAGCTCTACATCAGATGCACTGTATGTCCTCTATGTCTCACTGCATTGTCCCCAGTAAATAAAGATGAATTGAAGTGAATCTAAACAAGGACGGAAGGACATCAGTGAAGAGGACAAAATAATCAACCTCACAATATCTACATGAAAAGACACTGTCGGCGCAAGAGCATGTAGAGTAGCTGAGGAGCTGGGAATTGAACCCTCACCCTCGCTTTCTCTACCACCGTCAGCCCGTTGTGTCGCAAAGATAAAAAATGTGTAACCAAACTGCATTTTGGTGCAGAACAGATTATAAAGCTTTATTTATTTTGTGTTGACAGACTCTAAGATATGTCAAACTTTTATCATTTTGATATTTTCCATAAAAAACAACAACTGTGGTAACAGTCATAAATCATAATGCAATCAAAACATCTGTTTAAGTAATCGTGGGGGGACACACGATGCACCACTGTGAATAAAATATAAAGACGCTCACTTACACAAGAATCCAGGGGACAATTTTGGAGGAAACAAGGTCAGAGGTTTATTAATAATTGAAACTAAACACTGACCTCATATCCTTCTTCTCCTCAGACCTCTCACACCCTGGTTTGTTGTAATGTTTTAATAATAAGCACTAATCTGACTCAGTGAGCGGAGAGACACGGCAACACATGCTGGTGTGAACCACGCACACGCACACACACACGCACACACACACACACACACGCACACACAATAGAACAACAGTGCTGAGTCTGTGCAGGAGCTGTGGGAAACAATGACCTCCAGTGGCTGCTGGGATGTTTCTGTGTGTGTGTGTATACAGGTATTATAATGTTGTGGGGACCTAAATCTGTTTACACAGTCACATTATGGGGACTTGTCTCCCTTATGGGGACAAAAAGCAAGTCCCCATAACGTAAATGACTACACTTTAAAGTGAAGACATGTTTTAAGGTTAAATTGAGGTTAGGATTAGGATTAGGCCAGTAGAAATGATAGTTAAGGTTAGATTAAATCTCCAGGAAATGAATGTAAGTCAATGCAATGTCCTCTGAAGTCATGGAAACCATGTGTGTGTTTAATCCATAAGCACCAAAGAATGGGAACACGGCAACGCCATGATTAGCCAACATGCGTCTATTATGAACAAGGGGGCAACACAGCGAGGCAGCGAGGGGAGGAAGAGGAGGAGGAGACGAGTGAGGAGACAGGAACCCACTCATCTTTGCTGGGAGGTCAGAGACGACCACAGGTTTTCTATCAGCTACAGAATGTCCATCTCTGAGGTCACATGTTTTTAATAACAACCATTACAACCTGCTGCAGCAGGAGGAAACCACACACACGGTCACACACACACACCCATACAATCTTAATCAAGGTGAAAATGAAGAGTACGAAGCCATGCCTCTTCTCAGTGAAGGAGGCCTGACGTGTTATTTTAATCAAACTGGCCTTTGCTGGCATCAATTATTTACCAGGCTGGTGAATAGGAACGCCCTGCGGGAGGGGATGAGAGCTTTGGGGAGAAAAGAAAAGAAAAAAGAAGAACAAGAGGAGAGGAAGAGAGAGAGAGGGATAAGTTCCTGCCCTACTTCTTGTACGCTTGTAGTGTGTGTGTGACCAGGTTTTGGTCTCCATGAGGACTACAGGTCCTCACAAGGTCAGTAGTAACGTCAAAGTCAAAAGTCAAAGTCAGCTTTATTGTCAATTCTTCACATGTATCAGACATACAAAGAATTGAGAGGACGTTTCTCATTTAAAAAACACTTAAAGTGCACAGGCACAACAGACATGTCCTAGTACTACAACACAAAAAATACATTTAAACATATCAAATATACAACAATGATACAAATAACAATACAAATAGTGCAAAAAAAAAAAACAGATGTAATGATAGTAGGTGTGTTTGTACTGTAAAAGTCCCAAAAAATATATAAACAGTATAAACAGTGTAATGTAAACATGTAATGGTATGGTAATAGGGAAGCAACACTATCTTATTATCATCTTAGGACCAGGTTTTGGTCTCCATGAGGACTACAGGTCCTCACAAGGTCATTGTTTATGCCAGAAAATGAGCTAAAAATGTGCGTATCAAGGTGCAAGGACCTTTTGGATTGAAGAATCACATGTGTAAGTGATACCTAACAGTACTAGTAGTAGTAGTATGGTAATAGAGAGGCACTATTATGGCAACACCATCTTATTATCATCTTAGGACCAGGTTTTGGTCTCCATGAGGACTACAGGTCCTCACAAGGTCATTGTTTATGCCAGAAAATGAGCTAAAAATGTGCGTATCAAGGTGCAAGGACCTTTTGGATTGAAGAATTACATTTTTAAGTAATACCTAACAGTACTAGTAATAGTAGTATGGTAATAGAGAGGCACTATTATGGCAACACCATCTTATTATCATCTTAGGACCAGGTTTTGGTCTCCATGAGGACTACAGGTCCTCACAAGGTCATTGTTTACGCCAGAAAATGAGCTAAAAATGTGCGTATCAAGGTGCAAGGACCTTTTGGATTGAAGAATTACATTTGTAAGTGATACCTAACAGTACTAGTAATAGTAGTATGGTAATAGAGAGGCACTATTATGGCAACACCATCTTATTATCATCTTAGGACCAGGTTTTGGTCTCCATGAGGACTACAGGTCCTCACAAGGTCATTGTTTATGCCAGAAAATGAGCTAAAAATGTGCGTATCAAGGTGCAAGGACCTTTTGGATTGAAGAATTACATTTTTAAGTAATACCTAACAGTACTAGTAATAGTAGTATGGTAATAGAGAGGCACTATTATGGCAACACCATCTTATTATCATCTTAGGACCAGGTTTTGGTCTCCATGAGGACTACAGGTCCTCACAAGGTCATTGTTTATGCCAGAAAATGAGCTAAAAATGTGCGTATCAAGGTGCAAGGACCTTTTGGATTGAAGAATTACATTTGTAAGTAATACCTAACAGTACTAGTAGTAGTAGTATGGTAATAGAGAGGCACTATTATGGCAACACCATCTTATTATCATCTTAGGACCAGGTTTTGGTCTCCATGAGGACTACAGGTCCTCACAAGGTCATTGTTTATGCCAGAAAATGAGCTAAAAATGCAAGCGCGCGTACACACACTCACACACACACTCTACTGTCGGTGAATGTGTGCGTCTGAGAGTGTGTGTGTGTGTGTGTGTGTGTGTTTGTCCCTAAGCAGCTTTGCCAGTGATTCTCACCACAGAGACAGACGGGGGAACAGAGCGCTCCTGCTGACACTCTCAGTGGGACAACACAGAAAGCTTGTTTGGAGGCATTAAATCTTAACACACGGCAACACTGGGGATGAGACGGTGGTGGGGGAGAACATGAGAGGAGGAAGACGAGAGCCTGAATTAAAAACAAACAAAAAAAGAGGTGACAGAACATGATAAAAAGGAGGAGAGTTCGTCCGATGAAGAGGAGAAGCTGAGTAAGTGCACACAGAGGGGGAACTCCTTGGGGGCAGGAAGGAAGGATGTTGTGAGGGAAAAGAAAATTCTTTCCTCTCCAAACCCACATGAGGATAGTCTAAGATGCCAGAAAAGCAGAACGGAGCACTAAATCAAACCAGTTAAATCATCATGTGTTAATGACTCTCTTAACCCACTCCCCCATTCCCTCCCCTGTTCTCTCCCCTCCGCTAAAAGCCTGTACAGAGGCTCCGTCATCCCTAATTCATCCTCTCAGTGGACAAGGAAGGAGAACAGTGAGCGAGGGAAGCGAGAGGAAACGCTGCAAACGACCTTCTGAGACTCTTTCAGAAATATTATTTAATGAGATAATAAGACAACAGCCTCTCGTGACTCTTTTCTTATGCTAGTTAGCATGTAGCGCAGACTACAGGGGCGACAGGTACGTGAAAACCTTCATGTGTTTAATAGCATTTTTAACTAACATTACCGCTCAGTAATAACAGTGATAGTAGTAGTACGGCAATATTATGTTGTAATTTCCAGGAGATAGCTTGGCTATAGGCTAATCATATAAAGTTGAAATTCGTCCTCCTCAGTCTTTATTTTTCAAAGTCATACTTGATATCACACAAGTTAGCTATAACTAGGCTAATATCTCCTGATTACTATCTCTGGATATTTTTACTCTGACTCATAAAACTAAAAATGTGCAACTTTTGAATATAAACAAATGTCCATTACATTCAAACCGCTGTCACGAGTTCACCTCCACACAAGGTGTGTCTCCACCGAGTCACTTCGCTACGGTAACTGCATGTATTTTTTGGCATTAGTACCAAAATAACCCCGAGTGGTCCATTTTTCAGGTACCCTTCCTCACGGGTGGAGCTACACCAACGCCAGTCAGCTGAGAAACCGGTGTTTATTATCGAGCAGAAAAAAATGACGATGTCGTCCGCGACGTTGTCGACACACCTGTGCAACGCCGTGCTACGTATGTCGCTGACGGCGACGCCATCGGGCACGGCATCGCACGCCCCGCCTACCAAGTCCAGGTACTGTTCTCAGTCGGAAAGTGAGCCTGACTGAGAGGGCTTTGTTGTTCCAAACTGTACCGCGCTGCACCATGACGGCAACGCTGCTGCTTTAAAGGGCCTTCACACAGGACGACACATACAACACAATCAGGTTGAAGTCGCACTGAAAACACAAAGACGCTCCCACGGAAATGTTTCCGAAGCAAATTCTACTGCCCCAAAAACCCAGTCCTTCAGCAGCCTGACAGGATTAACACCCGCCCTGTGCTGCTGCTGTATACTAACAAACGCTCCCTTGGCCTGGGGTGATAGTTTTGCTTCACAGAGAACACACAAACAATGTTTTGTTGTTCCTGTTCTCAAAGACCCAAACGTCAGCGGACACAAGCATTTGATCTACAATCATAACACCCAACAGATGCTTTTACGAGCAAAAACAAAAACTCATGACTCCAGTCTCTGTTAGCACCTTGTCATCATTGTTTATTGATCAATCAAATCAACAGAAACCATGATGCTTTGTTGCCCTGGCTTTTTTTCTTCTTCTTCTTCTTTCTTTTGTCTTTTGCAAGCAGGCAAAAAATAAAAATGTGCAATCGGTTTTCAACAATCTTGAGCTGACGCAATAAATTCAACAAACATCTCCAGTGGCTTCAGTTTGTCCCGAAAATGTGTTCAAGATGTGAACAGTGTGATAATTTAATGATCTCCTTCCAGAAGTGGTTCCACTTGCTTTTGAGGAGGACGACGTATGCAAATGGGCGACTCAAGCACTCCTGTTTTGCTTCACCCCCCTCCCCGTCTCCCCCCCACTCCCCCTTTTTACTCTGCCTCTCTCTGCTGAGTGATAAACGCTGTGTGTTGGCCATAAATCCGGGGGGAGTCCTGACAGGCGTTCCAATAAAGTGCTATTTTCTGTCTTTGGTAAGTTTGTGTGTGTGGGGGGTTAAGAGGAAGTGAGATAACATTAGGTGGAGATGTTGGAAGACGGCGTGCAGCTTCATCAGTGGGTCGCACACACGCGAAATCAGGGAACACACAGACACACTCATGAGCAAACAGTGGGAATATCCACATGGAAGAATGAAATCCACTCAGCGTCGTTCACACTCGCTGAGAAAGAGTGATTCACGTGCTGTGAGGCTGATACGCTCCAAACACAGAGGGGAAAAAAAACACCCTCAAGCAAACACACGGATAAATAAAGCTAAGATTAAATTCGCTGAGACACAAACCACAACTAACATGCGAAGAAAACAATAACCTCCTGCTCGGTCTGCAGCAAAACACATGTGCGTTGCTTTCAGTGACAGCCTGTCGAGGTGTATGAAGCACATCACCTTATTTCCTGTTTACCAAAGCAACAGCAAAGTCTTTATTTATGTAGTCTGCACGGCCTTCTGATTAAACGTCCAAGGCCACAAAGCAAAGTGCGTGTTAGTGGAGTTCAAATCTCTCGGTATTGAAGTGTGCAGAAACATCAGGCACGCAGAAACATTCCTCCCGTTTGCTTTTTTTGTTGTTGCCCGTGTAAAAGCTACAGAACCGCGTCTGTGTCTCAGGAAAACATCGATTCATTTGCTTCTGATTAAATCCAGTCCTTCAGTGGAAGTGTCCGTTCCTCGATCGCGTCGATGGTTACAAGAGCGGCTGTGTGGATGTTCGATTAGCGTCCTGTATTTATGGTGACAGGAAGTCTTGCAGCTGAGGCTTTCCCCGGAATTAAAGGGCCACTTCGTCTACAGACACCGTTATGGCGCTTTTCCACTTTACAGTTGGACTCTCCATTAGCAGTAGCATCGATACCACAACGCGCTGTCGACCGACTGCCGGCCAATAATTGATCAGAGAGTGTCGTCACTGGATGAGTCATGAGCGTGACGTCCGACACGGGAATGAAACCGAGCGATGCCGAACTGTAGGTCAGTTAAAGAGACTTAACAATCCTGAAAACCTGCGTTAATCTCCAACATTTAGCAAAGAAAGTTATATTAAATATTCACTGTGCTGTGTTCGTGAGCCGAATCACAACAGTCGTACTTTATCAGACGGAACTGATCTTGTTAATTCACTGATTCTAATGATTCAGTCGCACCGAAGACGACTGCTTCGCTCGCCACTAGTTTGTGTGCAGCTAAGGTACGGCGACCCCGCCCCCGTTGGGGAGGTACTACGGTCATGGAAAAAATGGGCCTGATACCAAACCAAGTCCAATCGAGCCAAGCCGCGCTAGAAATGTACAGTGGAAAAGCGTCATAGTGTGTGTTTGCAATTGAAGACAATTTTAATTATCACATGTTTATTAGTGTCGCAACAAACCATTATTTACAAAACAGTCAAACCTCTTGATTATTTTCTTCATTAATCCATTAGTCTTTCAGTGCATGAAGTGCATGGCTAAGACTAAGCGTATACATGCAGGATTAATCAGACTATGAATCGCATTATCCACGTATGTTAGTGCGAGCTCGATTATAGTCGCAATAACGCGTTTACACGACATTAAGAAAACCAAATTACGGACTTTTAACATGCATTCAGTCCAGGCGAACAAACCCAATAAAAACCTGAATATACAGTGATTTTAAAAAAGGAATATCAGGCCTCGATGAGAGCCATAGCAGCCTGACACATCCCAACAGACTCAGGCTGGACTATCCATACTATAATCTCTAATCCATTTCAAATGCTATCCCCCCCCCCTCAAAACCATTTCCTTCTCCTTGAAAGGACACTCCACACCCACCTACTTGTTTAATTCTGTCCTTCACCTGTCTCACAACACACACTCCATCACGTCCATCACTCTCTCACACGCTTGCATTTCACTGCCGGCCCATTTCTCTCAAACACACTCCGCGCTCCTGTCCTGCACCTCCTTCATATTTCCTCCACTGACAGTTAGCTGTTTGTTAGCACCAAAATCTCACCAGATGTTGAATGTGTGTACATTTCATGCAGCTTTGTTCGCTAAAGGAAGGAACGACGTCCTGCAGATTAACGCAGAGGGTCGGAGAGAGAAAGAGGCCGAGACTGAAAGAGGAGAAGAATGAAAGACAAGAGCTCTTGCTGCTCTAAAGTGGATTCCCACCTGGTAGCAATTTAGTTTGTGCCTGGTAAAGCAGGCTCTGGGAAGGAAAAATAATGTCTGTTGGGTTAGTGGTTTCATTTTTCAATCAAATAAATCATGACCTTACAGAAAATAATTTTTGTCTTTTAATGGCCTCCCCAGCGTTTGAAGTTTCTCAGGGGACAGGCAGCTTTGAAGTCTGCCAGGGGAGGAGCAAACTTTACACTCCCTCTCTCACACACACTCTATCTGTGTGTGTGTGTGTGTGTACTTGTGAGCATTCATTCCATTGCCTTTCGCACAGTCCTGAAACACAACACCTGAGGTGTGGCGCTCCTCTCCAAAGTAAAAGCCCCGTGAAGTCGCTTTGTTGTTCTCAAAACAGCAGCCAACGCAGGCAGTGAAGTGATTTAAAGACAATACAAATGCTCACAATCAAAACTGTTGTCAATTATTTCTCCTCTCCGAACTAAACCGAGACCGGCCTCGAGAAGCGATTCAAGGACGATTTTTTTGATAAACATGTTAATGCGTTGTCAAAACCCAGCTGCCTCAAGACACAGGAGGCCTTCAGGCCTTAATATGAATTGTCTACAGTGTCGTCAGGCTGGCTGCCAACGCCGAGAATATGCAAGACGCTATCACACGACAAAGTATACACAGGAGTAAACTGAAGGCCTTCCGACAGGAGTCTAGTCAGACTAATGACTAATAAACCGTGTGTGTGCATTGTCTACATTACAATGTATACAACCACAGACCGAATGAACCAACACTGTGTCCAACTACAGTCCGTCCAAGTGTATACATGCATTGGACTATGACAAGCTTAGGATGACAGTGTGAGCTATACGAACTACAGTCCGACAAGTGTATACGTGTAGTCAGACTAATGACTAATAAACCGTGTGTGTGCATTGTCTACATTACAATGTATACAACCACAGACCGAATGAACCAACACTGTGTCCAACTACAGTCCGTCCAAGTGTATACATGCAGGAGTAATTGGACTATGACAAGCTTAGTCAGACTAATGACTAATGAAGTGTGTGTGTGCATTGTCTACATTACAATGTATACAACCACAGACCGAATGAACCAACACTGTGTCCGACTACAGTCCGACCAAGTGTATACATGCAGGAGTAATTGGACTATGACAAGCTTAGTCAGACTAATGACTAATGAAGTGTGTGTGTGCATTGTCTACATTACAATGTATACAACCACAGACCGAATGAACCAACACTGTGTCCGACTACAGTCCGACCAAGTGTATACATGTAGGAGTAATTGGACTATGACAAGCTTAGTCAGACTAATGACTAATAAAGTGTGTGTGTGGATTGTCTACATTACAATGTATACAACCACAGAAACAGAATGAAAGGAGCAAGAGGAAAGGAAGGGGTAAAAAAGGAACGAAAATAAAAGTCATCACAAAGTTAACAGATCAAAGAAGAGGAGGATGACGACAGCGGCAACAGAGACAGCGATGGCAGCGTCTGCGAGTATTTTTGCTGCCATAATTCAATTTTATGCTACATTTACATCATTACCTCTTCATTTTAAAATGAATAAATAACTAAAGACGCATGTTGTGTGTTCACAACAGAGAAGTCCTTGCTCTCTACTTCCTCAATGCAGGAACTGAGATTTAATATAACATAATGTTGTTTTCAAACATACACAAACTCGTGGCCTTCAAATGAATAACCATTAACATGAGTGCAGTACATGGACACAAAAGGCATGAGGGTCTGCGAGGAAATGAGAGAAACGAACGAATAATATCCAAGGCTGCTCTCCCTTCTTGTCCAAGGCCATTTTATATCAGCTTTTGTTTTTCAGCTTACAGCAACATGGTTTGAGATTGGGCGGCATGGTTTCCAGTCCACAGCCACACACTAAGTAAAGAAACTGGACAGATGTGCACGTACAAAACGCACACGAGCACCGAAAGGGGAAAACTACGTCAGCTTCTGGGCATAACAGTGTAAGCAGCCAGAGCAAATGTGTCGACAGACAAACGACTACCTCCATGATAAAGACTTAAAATATTCCCCTCAAAAACGTTTTCCCCTGGAGCACTTCCACTACTTTCCATGTGTTCTCTCGGTCCAAGTGATCTGGTTTTGACATAAAGGCTATTTTTCAAAGGTCTGAAAAGCGCTGGCTTTGACAACACATCTGCCAGGACTGAGTGCTTTCTTTTTTTCAGTATTGGGTGGGGGTGGAGGAGCAAGGAGGCCATATAGTTGTCTTCCCAGCAGAAAACACACCAGGAACATCTTGGCGGCCATGCACTGTTGAACAGGGCTGTCAGTTTTTATCCAAATGTTGAATATAACGGGAAGGACAATTAAAAACCTGCTTGATTTCAAAGTATACAGCCTAGACGCGCACTAAACTGTCTGTACCAATCAGTATTTACTGTGACGTTTGGCGTGTGAGTGGAACGTATTTTTTTTTGTGTTTCCAATCAGAACCCTACCAAAATAACCGGCCCCGACTGTTCCATTTCTCGGTAACCCTTCCCTTGGAGTACCAGAGGAATGGTACGATACGGTATGGGTAGAGCTAGACCCACGACAGTCAGCTTCAATGATCGTAGTCTATTCTCAAACAAACAGCTACAAGAACTAGCTGCTGGATGTCCTCCACTGTTGTCTGTTGTCAAACCATGATGGACAAACTGCTTTAGACCGACTCTGAATGCCTTCCTGGCCCCACAAATAAGAGAAAGACATGTTGTGATGTCGGCAGACAATCGTACATCAGTGTTTCTGGTTCTACCCCAAAAGCAGCGGAGTTAGCTTAGCTGCTAGCTGGAAGAAAAACATGGTGCGATACGTTTATTTCACAACCAAGACAACATGAGGGACAGGGAAAGTAACACGGGAGATTAATAAAGGTGTGAACCTTTTCCGGGATTGAATCAGATGCTTGATTAAACACACGCATAATGTCCTGCACCCACACCCATGAGAACCTTAGATTGTAAACGCGACTTCCCAAGTCCAACCAGCTCCCACACGGCTCAGTTACGGCTCAGTTATAATCCCCGGTGTGAATTGGCAGGTGGATGGATAGACGGATGTTTGCACACTGCTCCAACCTCTTTGACCGAGGGGAGGCGATGAAGAAAGTGATGAAGGGTGAGAGGAGGAGAGAGGAGGAGGAGATGGGACAGGAACAGGAGCAGGTCATAAAATTAAAAAGAGAAACAGAGAGAGACGAAACAAAGGTAGAGTGAGAACTGAGACGCCGAGAGCATGAGTTTGGCCAAGTGCTTACAGGAAATAGTTCTGTTTGATGAGTAAATATTGAATCAGCGAAATCCCATCTCTGGCACAGCCTGACCCCTGTCTCTCTCTCTCTCTGTCTCTCTCTCTCACGCCATGTCAACAGTAAACAGAGACATTTAACGCACACTCTGGGGCAAAAACCACGTCAGCTGACACAATTTTGAACTGCAACGGCACAATTACACGCAGACAGACATCTGATAAAACACACAAACACGTGAGTTTGTTGTGTTGCATGAGGAAAGCTCCGGACACTCCCGTCCTAACCACCACCTGCGTCTTTAAACGCGAGAGTCAGTGGTCATTTGAGTAAAGAAGCAGAGAATCTGCTCCTGATTCTTTGGTGAAGGGTTTGTCTGGGCCTGTTGTGATTTAAGATGCCTGCAGGGGTCATTTACTTCCTTCAATCACACTGTGGCTCTCTTGATCTTCCTCTCCCTCTCTTCCTAACCTCATCTTCAGCCCTGTCTCTTTCTTTCAAAGAATGAACGATTAGAGGGGACGCGGGGTCAGGCAGGCAGGGTCTTGAGTTTGACCTTAGGTATGCAGTGTTGCCCTCTCAACTTTCCCTGTGATCAGTCACCACTGCCTTCTCCCTTTAAGATGTTCTGTTTTACGCCACCACAGAAAATGTGGGAGAACTTTTCTTTCGTCACTGTTTTCCTCACATTGGCTAATCACTGAAAAATAAAGACACAAAATACAGAAAATCGACCTTTATTTAATGTAAAACTATTTTTGTTTTGAATGAGTGTGGGCCACGCCTCTGTGGCTCTACCACACAGCTGCTGAAAACAAGATTCATCACCTTGTATATCAATTTGCCAGTTCAGATAATAACATAGGGCGAAAGGCGAGGTCCACCCAGGACAGAATCACACCGGTCCACAAACAACCATCCACCCTCACACTCATGCGTCTAATGATCCTCCTCTGCATGTTTTTGGACAGTGGGATGAGGGGGAAAAAATACACCCACAAAAAAGGCAACAATGGTAGCCACTGCACCCACAACCCTAATATCTAAAAATGTACTGTCCTTTGTTTCTTCTACCAAAATATCTTGGCTAAAGCTAAAAATGTTTTCAAAAAAGCCTCGTTTGAAGGTTTCCAGATCTGCTGATCATTTCAAGGCCGAGCCTTGAGCCACCGTTTTGAAGATGTTTTCAGATGCTGCTCAATTCCCCCACAGCAACCACTTGATTTGAAGCATACTGACCCTGTGAGGACGACCGCTGACCACTGGAGGACTGTGGCTGCTTCCCCCCCCCCCGCGCTCCACTGTCAGAATCGTTTCCGGTGACAGACTCCATGATTTCGCCTCTCAGTGGGAGACTTGTTTACGGGGCCTTTTTATCCGGCGCACACTGTGTACACATAACAAGCGGCTGATCAAAAGAACCTAAGTGCTATTGAGTAATTGTGTGTGATGTCGGTGCTTTGTGGATGTGTATTGTTTAGGCCTCGGCGACCCCGGAGACACGGGGGAACGCGAAACCGCACGCTGTCTGTGGGGGTCGGACTGAACTGAGAGACAGTGATAATGTTTGGTTACAGTCGGTGCGAGTACAGTCATCGAGTGTTTGAGTGAACGTGAGCGTGTGTGCGACGATCTCCTCCGGCCTTAGTCATCGTCAGTGACCGATCACCGTCAGTGACTTCTCACATTATTTTCACAGTTATTATCAGCAGTTTGAGTGCGAGAACGACACGTTAATGCCACCCATTCTCACGCATTCACACAATTATTTATTCATCTAGAGGAAAACAACCAGTGATCCTGTTGTGCATGACGTTGCACCACACATTCAACCTCTACTGCTCAGGTCACGGGAGGAGCTGGAGCCAATGCCAGGGGCAACTCTGAAAGGTCACCAGTGTATCTTAAGGTCAACACGGAGATAAAAACATCCATTTACACCTATGGTCACTTTAGAGTCTTCAATCAATGGCTGAGTTTAAATGTCTATCCATACTATCCATAACCCAGATGTCAATAAATGAACTTCAATACCATTTCCTGAACGATTTTGCAGCAATTTCCTGTTTCCTCCAGCAATGAACCTTTTATTTTATTTTTTTTTACATATTGCCATTCCTTAAACCAATCAATCTAAAAACAACAACATCTGAAACAAATTGCTGTACGTCAGCTATAAATACAATATAGTAGGACGTTACAGTACATCAGTACATGTCATTTAGCAGACGCTTTTATCCAAAGCGACTTACAATGGTATGGAGTACAATCAGCCAGGGGTGGAATTGAACTTGCGACCATTGCGACCATGATGTCTTTTGTACACAGGTTACCGGCTTGAACCACTGAGCCACTCCACGCCTTTACCATTACCTAAATAGAGCTAAAAACAACAGACAATCAAATGCTGTAGAGAATATAACATAATATATATATAAAAAAACACAAATAAGTCGGTGAAAACCAACGTCTCATACTAAATGGGTTTTAAGATACGTGGACATTGAAGGGGCGTGTCTAACACGAGGCGTGCAGAGGAGGAGTGCTCCACAATCTCAGAGACCGGGCAGGAGTGTAAGGATGAAGCAGTATTAAGAAATGACTATTTCCTATATATATAATTAAATTAGAAAAACAAATAAAATCATTTTAAAAATGAACCAGTGGAGCCAGTGGAGTGAGGCTAAAATGGGTGTTAGGTGTTCCCTCTTATGTGTTAAGCAAACACACACACACACACACAACCCTGCCTTTCTCTTCTTCTTTGGGCTACAAACGCTGCCTCTGGTTGTAACTTCCTGCACGAAAAAACTCTGTGACACTGATGAGATCAAGTCCTTAGGTAATGGAATCGGATATCACAATGGGTGAAACAGAGGGAGTTTGATACCTAGCTGAAGTTTGGAATGAGACAAAAGTTCATTCATTCATTCATTCATTCATTCATCTTCTACTGCTTTATCCTCCACATGAGGGTTTGGCCTGTGTGTTATTATTTATTATATTTCTTGAACATTAATCCTCATAAAGACCAAATCCTGGTCCTAAAGAGGCAGAACCTAATTTCTGATGAACTGGTTAAGTTTTATGGGCTAAGATCTGAATTGTGGCGAGGTTAAGGCTTTAACTGCGTGTGGTTAAGATTATGGATAATGCTTTGTTTAGGCTTTCCTTATGAATGGAAATTGATGCAGTGTCCTCAGAAGAATAGCTAGGCAAACCTGTGTGTGTGTGTGTGTGTGTGTGTCAGTGCAGGTTTCGGGTGCCTCTTTCCACTGAACACGGACAAACTGCCACACACAAAAGAAGTGAAAAGAGAGATCCAAGAGATGGTGAAAGGAGGAGGTCGGGGAAATGAAAGCAGAATTGTGAAAAACAAACGAGGAACAGAGAGAAAATATCGACTCAACGTCATGAAGCTCAGACATTAAAATTCAGGTAATGAATCTGTCAACACAGTGTATGTTTAACAAATAATAATAATTAGAAGAAGAAAAGAGTGGGAACATTTGGGTCATATATTACCTGTGGACCACACATGATTGCAAATGTCGACCGCACACCTGCATTCCAATTAAAATAAATACTGTCAAACAAAAGTTCTCAGCGCAGAATCCTTGTTGACATGTTTAATATTCAACCCTCACAGACGAGCTAAGCTAAATGAAATGGCCACAATAGACGCAGCATACAGATTGAGATGGCGCTGCAGGATTAACACGCATGTCCCCGCATTATCTCACCCCCCTGATGACGATCTGAAGACGGCACAATTCACTTTGCAATAGTCGGGCTGGGTTTCGCTCGTCCCCCGCAATGTGCCACCGCCGTCACAAGCGCATTGTCTTTGCACTTGACGGTGGCTACGTGCTAACGCTAGCAGACAGGCTGGAGGTTAAGTGTGGCCAGAGGCGCCTTTTCGAGGGGTGCCAAAAGAGAGCTGGTGGCCCCATAAGCCTTGGCTGCACAGAGCTCTCTTAGCCCCTTTGCGCAACACAGCCAGCCATTGTGCGAGGCTGAAAAAGCACATTAGCCGCTGAGAAAAGGGCTTTTCCTCTGAAACCCCCTCGGACAACAAGCAAAGCCCTGCTTGATAATTCAATCACTCTGAGCCATGCAGGGCAAGAACCTGCACAACCTCTTAGAAATGTTCCTCGGCTCCCCTCCTTTCCTTCCCTCCTTCATCTCTTTCCATTAGGTAACTGCCCTATATTTGACAAATGCTGTCATTTCGAGTGCTTATCAAAGGGACAATAGAGGAATGACGCATTGTCATTGACTTTTGAATGTATGTGTGAATTATGGCTGTGCAAAATGGGTACGGCAAAGAGGACATTAGCGGACGTGTGTGTGTGTATGTGTGTGTGTGTGTGTGTGCGCTTATGTTTGGGGGGGATAAATGAGATAAAAGGAAGACAAAGAGGGTCAATGTGAGGGTGGGTTAATGCAAAGGATAGGGAAAAAAACGTAGAGATGGAGAGAGAGAGAAAAGAGGAGGGGGAGTTCTTATCATTTTACCCTTGTCTTGACTTCCTTGCGGGGCCTTTAAAGAGAGCAGAAATAAAGATATGCTGGCACATCACAGAGAGAGAGATTTAGATTATGCCAGTGTTTACCCAACTGAGTGCTGCATGGCTGCTGGCAACAGTCCTCCGGTTTGGAAGCTGTTGCGGCTTAAAGCGCTTAAACAGCCTGTGCTGCTGCTGCAGGGGAGCGTTTGCTCTCTGCACTCCAGTGTGCGTACACATGTGTACATGTATGTGCCAGTCGGTGGCAATATTCATGAAGGAGAGCATGTGTCCTTGTATTCCTAATAGAGGGGACTAGTGTGCAATCTGCATGTGTGTGTGTGTAGCCCTGAAAATGGAGCCATCCATCGGATTATGAGAAGATAGCTCTTTAAAAAGGAGGGACTCCATTTGCATAAGCAGCCATGGACGGGGGAAAACTATAGAAAGAATGACAGAAAGTGAGGAATACAGAGCGGTAGTGGACCCACACTTGCCAAGCCACTTGGGGATATATCCTGTGGTTAGGATCTAGTATTCTGGGCAGGGACTTTGGCCCCAGGTTCCCTCAAAGCAAATGGAAAATAACAGGCTGCGAGTAAATAGGTGGCAGGGTAATGATAGCTCTGTCAAGTCCTACGGTGGAGAAATGGAGGGTGGGTGGATAACAGTGAATGAGAGCGAGGGAAAAGAGTGGGGAGAAATGCCTCAATTTTACTCCAAATGGGACCCGCACCACTTAGAATCTGCGTCCAAGGCTATGAACATCTACGATGACACTTGCATTTGTTTTTATTTTAAAGATAAATTGCACTTTTGAATGTGTTTATCAGCTCACGCTGCGCTAGAACCGATGCGGTATCGTGGAGCTTGTGCTTAATTATACCAACGCGGACATGGAAAACAAATTGGTGTGTACACAGACAGCCGCGCTGAGCTTTGTATTCACCCTCTGATGATGAAATCTACCATCACCTCTGGGTCAATGTTCAACATTTGTTACGCCATCACACTGTCGCCTTCCTTCAGTCAGACGTGATGTAAAAAACACAGCGAGGGGGGGGTCGTGTGGAGCGGATAAGCTTAAACGGCTTTGTGTGAACTCAAACGAGAAAAGGCTCGAATGTAACAGACATTAATTTGTATAGAAAAGTCACACACAGCAGCTTCCATCTCTGATTGGTCGGTAATGTAATGTGGAGGTAATACAGTGCGCAGGGCCCTCATGTACTGTATCCAGTAAAGTATAACACGGGAGAATGAGGTGCAGGGAAGGATGGATGTATGAGGGCAAAGTCGAGAGGGTACGGAGGGAGGGAGAGAGTGCAGACGTGCAGAAGCCAGTAAGTGGGGTGTGAAGAGGGATGGATATAAGGAACGGCCTGAGGGACGGTGGATAAGATGATGGGTTTTCTTGAGGGAGAACCCTTTGGCTAAGCATGCTGGAATTTTGGCACATGAAATGGATTGTTGCCAAAGTCTGTGTGCATCTATGAGTGTTTTTGTCAGGGCCCTGGTATACTTGTGCGTCCTGTAGACCATTGGGTGGCGGCAGAAGTCTGGAAGCAGGGAATAGGACGCATTCCTACCAAAGAAGAAGAGAAGAATGCTACAGCTCCCCTGGGGCTCGTCTGGTTCGAGTGGCTTGAATCTGAAAGGCCTGTTGGGCAGGGGAGTCGGGGTGTTCAGGGGTTGCCAGATCGAGGATTGGATGACTATTCTTGGCGACTCTAAATGTTTTTTCTGCTTGGTGAGCGGGGGCTTATACTCAACGTTCACATTCGTTACCCCCAACAAACCCTAAACCTAATGCACACAGTTCCAAAATCTGTGCAATGATGATGCAGATTTTGGACATACTCAACGAATTTGGGTATACCCAACAAACGAATCTGGGTATACCCAAAATCTGCGTCTACCCAGGATAGTATACAAGGGCCTTTACGGGGTATGTCTCTCTTCTCATGAATATGGATTTACCAGTTCCCTCCCTCCATCAAACCGACTGAACATTAACATGTTGATCAACAATAAAAATCACCAATCAGGTCCTACTCCCTTGAAGACGTCTTTCAAACAGAAGTGTACACACTGGTGTGTCCCGAGGCTGCCTGTAAAGGTGTGAGGTTTTGAAGCATATGATAATTCGTAATTACTTTTGCATCAGTCATGATAAGGGAAGAATTGAGCTGTTGTCTCCACTCATAATCTGATTAAGCGTTCATTAAATGTCTCATTTTCCGTCTGTAGCCGTGTGCGTGTTAGGAAGTAACGACGCAGAGTTTGGTGCAGTCGGCGAGTCAAGACTTTGACGGATCTTTAATTAAAGCTTTATATCGATTATTATTTCATCTATGCCCAACTCAGGATTAGTACCCAAGCGATAAGAGAACTGGTGATTTGTCGGCGTTTAAAGATGACGTTCTCTCATAGTTGTGTTTGCTTAGTTTTTAATGGTAGTTGCGGTTAAACGTCGGTTCAGTCACCACAGACTGGGCAAGTATGTTTTTTCTTTCACAGACAATCGCAACAAAATGAAATGTATGCTGTATGTGCTGAAGGAGAAACAGGAACAGAAACACTCAGTGGAAAATTGTTGTTTGGTTTGTTACGCTGTTAAGACCCCGCTGATTGAAACGCACTGATTTGTAATCTGGTTCAGCACAAAGGACAAAAAAACTCCTCAACAACCTGTGATGATGCAATTATCTCAAAGTAGCATCAGAGACAATTACTTATTTGAAAATGTAAGAATAGGACGGTCTTTGTGCTCATTTCTCAGCCTCCCAGAGCTCTGCAGTTAATTAACAAGGTCGTTAAGACGGGGTGAATGAGTGCTGCGCCGCTATGCTAGATGGCTTTTACACACCATGTTTAATAAGCCTGCGTCCACGCCATCAGAGTATCGGCAACCCTCAAATGACTTTCCAATAATGACAAGAAGCTCCCCAGAGTTACTGTTTCTGTGTATGTGTGTGTGTGTGTGTGTGTGTGTGTGAAGTGGCTAAACGGCTGGTACCTGGTAGCCTGATGCTTCAGTCAATAGAGGACCTGTTTGTATCTCCACATTCTTTGGAGCGCTGCCAAAGGGGAGCACATCACAAGTGCTACTCGTGTCATTATCCCTCTCCTCACCACAGAAGCCTTGTATGAGCGCGTTAAAGGGAGAACGAGTGTGTTTGTGTTTTCGCCACCCATGGAGTGAACTGACATGCTCCCTTGATTCCTGCAGACCACCGGGGCGGAAAGGAACCACCTGTCTGTCTCGAGAGCAGCGCGCACATCCTCATAAAGACACACTTTAGCCGACATTACCATATCCATATTTGCTCACGGTCAGTACATTCCACCACAGGCAGCTTAATGGGGGTAGGTGACACACACACACACACTGAAAAGATCCTTTAATATTCCCCCTCCTGGTCCAAAAGTACATTCATAAAAGCCTTTTTGCCACTCTAATAAGTCAAAGGAGACGGTGGTGCTGCGTGTGTGTGTGTGAGCCACACAAGGAAACCCTCCTGTACCAAGCAATTACTGCGGCTGCTGAAACAGGAGCGCTCTGTGGGGAAAAGCCAATTAGTCCAACGTGGCAGCAGGTAGCAAGCGGGCTCCATTTATTATGATCCCCTCATAACACCATGCAAATGTAATGGCATAGTATTAGAGCCGGTGACAGGGAGCGCGGGGCATTAAACGATAATAACA
Source organism: Solea senegalensis (assembly GCF_019176455.1). Lineage (NCBI taxonomy): Eukaryota > Metazoa > Chordata > Actinopteri > Pleuronectiformes > Soleidae > Solea > Solea senegalensis. The sequence continues at coordinate 2,799,263 of NC_058041.1, forward strand.
GGATCAATAGCCGGGGTGATAGTTTTGTATTTGCACGGCCGCGCGCGGTGTCAAGGATTTAATGAAAACACACTAATGAAATCCATGTGCGCGCGTGTGTGTGTATGTGTGTGCGTGCACGGGAGATCAATCTTATGTGATAATATTCTGTTAACTAATAAAGCTGCAGGCAATAAATGTAATATCAATATCTGAAACTGATCTGTTCTGGTGCGCAACTCAGCGCTGATGATTCTCAGATAATGCGATGTGAAGACAGAACCCAGGAGGCGAGAGAGAGAGAGAGAGAGATACACAAACAAAGAAAGAGAGACAGTTTGCTGTAAACCCAGATTAACCCTTTCATCTCTGCTTGGTTCAAATAATTGGTCTGTTGTAGTTTTGTTAAAGAGGACGCTGAGATATTTCAGTTTCTGTACTAAATCTGAGGATATCTTCCCCAGAAAAGTTGGATCTATCTAACCTTGACCCCAAAGTAGTTACATTACTTTACTTTATTTAAGTTTATTCAAGAAATCATTTTCTGGAGCATTTTTTACTGCAAAGTAAAGAGTATTTGTTGTTTTTCATCATCGTGTTGTCATGAGAACAAGTATCTAAAAAGGTCCGAAGAAAGGGGCTCGGACTTTTGAATTCTACATATACTCAAACAGCTTTTCTAGGATCTCCAACCCTACTTTTAAAAACCCCATTTGAGTTCAAAATATACAGCCTAGAAGCACAGCCTGAAGGTTTAAGCAATTACCAAGGCAGTAGAGGACAGAACCAAACTCAACTCACTGTCAATAACAAAAGACAGAGGACACAGGAAGTAGCATCTATTGAAAGATTAAGCGAGATCTTTTTTTTTAAAATATTATCCAAGCTCTAGAGCAGACAGAAAAAAAGGGAAGGTCTTTCACAGTTTGCCATTTTACCACAAACATGAACACACACTAAAGACACTACAGATCTAACAAAGAGTGGATCAGGGTCACACAGCAGTTCGTTCTTGTTGACCGTGACTCCTGCAGGATGCTAAATGAACGGCAGCACCTGATATAATGAGCATTCAGTCAGAGCAATTCATGCCACGCTGAAATCCATCAAGGCAAACGCTCAGCTTTCTTTTCTCGTGACACTCCGCCCCACTCACCCTCTGTCTTTCCCTTTTTTTTGCGACTGTTCAGCAGTGAATGGGGGGTTGGAAAGGGCTTAGCTTCAAGTGTGAGTGTGTAAAAATGAGAGCAAAGAGAGGAAAAAAAGGAAAGGTGTTGGAGCGGGAGGGAGCGAGGGAGAAAGGTGGATACAAGGAGGAAGAGAAAGTGTCGGTGAGTCTGTGTGTCACAGTGTGTGTGTGTCACAGTGTGTGTGTGTGTGTGTGTTAGTTATGCTTATGCAAGTGCATGTGCTCGTGCTCGTGCTCCTAAGGAAGTTGTGGTGTCCCTGGCTGTTCAATGTTTACAGACAGGAAATGTTTGTCCAGGCAAAAGGGAAGGAACCTTGCCGCCCTGAATGGCAAACACAAGAAGACACACACACACACACACACACACACACACACACTTACGCACAATCACATACAAAAGACGCGCAGAGATATTTGCAACGGAGTAAAAAAAAAAAAAAAGGAGGAATCTGATGGGAATTCCAGTCTTTTGAGGTGGGGTATCTGGTGTTAGGGAAGTGGGAGGGAGGGGGAGTGACGCGGGTGGGGGGGGGTGCGGGTTGTGCCGGGCACCGACTGTTCTTCACTTCCCCGCATCGTCGGCTGCCAACACAAACTCCAGCAGATAGAAAGTCAATACAATGACCCCATCTGAACCTGATGCGAGAGAGTGGGGCTGTGGAGCAGCAGCAGCAGCAGCAGCAGCAGCAGCAGCAGCAGCAGCAGCAGCAGCAGCAGCAGCAGCAGCATTCCACCGGTTCATATTTCTGCTGCTCTCACTGCCGTTTTAATTGATTATCTGCCAGTTCGCCGACTTACTCAGTGTGCTGTGACATGCAGGGATTGCACCAGAGTGAGATGATTCAAAGGGATTCTGATTTGTAGTCATGGCGATGGTGCATTTACATACAACTGTATTTTTCCAACTTAAGACTTCCACTCCATTCTGCTCCATTTTGACTTGCAAATTTTTTTAGGGAATAATCCGGCGGCGTGTAGCATCTATAATTAGCGGTAAAAAAAAATAAATAATGAAAAACTTCTTCCAAACTGATTCTGCACGTAGAATAAAACTTTATTTTTTTTCTTACAGTTAGTTATATTGTCTTGAGTAAAAGATTTGGCAGAGCAGTGAGAGCTGATGTCAGTTTTACAGCATCAGCTCTCACTGCGGGGAAATTAATGAAACTAGAAACTGGTTCGAAAAAGAGGGGGTAAAAAAAAAAACACCCTGAAAGTTCCAGTGTGTAAAAATAGCTAAGTAGAATTATTCTTATTCTATTTAATTCATAAGTATTACAACTTCACATTGTTGTTTTTCATCCCCTCAGAAAGAACCTTTTTATTTTAGGTCAAACTAAACATCCTTTGATGCTGAAACTAAAATGCTAAATAATAAAATACTAAATAATAAAACACTGGAGAATGTTTATCTAAATTCTTCTTCCGCCACGTCTTGTCGGCTGCGGCGGTTGAACAAACTTCCCTGCGTCTAAATAATAGATGACGGAGCGGCTTCCCTTTCTTCACGCTTCTCCTCGTTTAGACTAAAATGAGCAACTTAAGTGAGTGCAAGTGAGTTCTTCTCGGGTTCTTTTGATTGACGGTGCAAAGGAGTTGTAAAAGCCCGCAGGTTGGCAACAATGACAGGATTCGTGAGAGTTGTTTTAGCAATACTTTGCCAAACGTATGCTCCTCACACAAACAATGGTCCTTTCTGACTGCGCGGCCTCATTTGCTTGTGACATTTCCGTGTGTGTGTGCGTCTGTGGGGGCGTGTAAATTAAGGACAGCGCTGGAGGCGATGTGGATTTGCGAGCGCGTCTGTCACTCTTGTTTACCAACACACACATCTTTACTTGGATGATCTGAACAGGGCGAGATGAAAGACTCTCACACACACAAACATGTGCACACACATCACATTCACACTGGGGGATTGTGCAGGAAACAGTGAGCCACAGACGCACAAATAAACCAGAACACACACACACGGATTTCTGCAAATCCTCTTTCCACCACCTGTCACTCACAGAACCCAACCTGCACGAATGATAACAACACAAGCGGCACATGTACAGACACACCGTTTCGCAGCAGAGGGAGAGAAGACGGCGTTTACTCACTGGCTGGCGACGGCGTGCTGTACCCACTGATGGGCATTCCTGGCAGAGCTGGAGGCGACAGGCTTCCCAACATGTGGGGGAAGAAGTAGGAGTAGGTGGGCATGGGGAAGCCGTTGAGGTGCGGGCCCGGTAACGGGTTGCCCTTCCCAGCCATGATGGCTCAGTCCACCCTCCAGACACAAACAGACCTCAATAGGGAATTTAAAAAAAAAAAAAGCAAGATACTGCACCGGAGCAGAGTCAGCGTGGGTTCCCGTAGCGGTTTAATCCCCCATAGGAACACAGGATGAGTCGATTATTCCAAAGTGTCAGGCAAAGTAAAAAAAAAAAATCTCCTTGTGGTCCAGAAAACCACTCCTTAAAAGCAGCTGCAGCAGACGTCAAAAATCCTGCTGGATAAGTTGTGTGTGTGTGTGTGTGTGTGTTGAAGCTTGTGTTACTAAGGACACGGATACAAAAAAAAGAGACACAAGGTAGAAGAATAAAGGAGGACTGTAAAGGGTGTTTTATCCGTCCTTTCTCTGCTATTGTGAAACAAGTTGAAAGGGCCTTATTTGCGAGAGGCGTTGGGGAGGCTGCAGAGCGGCGCGGCCATTCCTTATCCACCCTGATGAAGACGCAGCGAGAGAGAGACACAGTAGACAAGTCGAGTCAGGAACAGGTGACTGCAGTCAGGAGAGGTGATAGGGGTGATGGGGGTGCCGGTGGCTGCGACGCGCCTCCACGGGAGTGTAAGGTTTACTTTTCCACCACGGAGCGCTCCTGGGGAATGAGCGGATCACATGATGCCAAAACAAAGCTCTCCTCTCTGGGATGGGGCCTCCTCTTTGGAGTCGCACCGCCTCTGCCTACGGACAAAACAGAGAGAGACAGAGAGAGAGAGAGACAGAGAGAGAGACAGAGAGAGGGAGAAATATCACTGGGTGCTGCAGTGACAAGGTAAAGAGTTCATATTGATTTGGTGCTAAAGTGCTCGAGCAAAGCTGTTCTTTCTTTCTGTCTTTTGATTCTAATTCGCGGTAATGTCTCGTCTCAGCGGAAATGTGACAAAAACACCCCGTTTAATTATCTAATGGAGTGTTAAGAGTGTGAAGGGAGCAGCGGGAGGCGCGTGATGTCATACGTGCGGCGACCGACGGAGACGAGCCGGAGCGTAAAAATGTAGAGCAACAACACAAAAGGCAAAAAAAACCAAACACTTGGCTGATTACCGCCCGACGCAGAAGCCACAGGTGAGACGCCACAGGTGAGACGCCACAGGTGAGACGCCACAGGTGAGACGCCACTGGAGAGTTTACTTTCTAATGAAGCGCTAAGAAGACCTGCAATCATCACAGAGACGAGAACAACGTATGGAAGAGGAAGAGCGACGCTGATTCACCAGAACACAAGCATAACTTGCAATGACCCTTTAATGAGTCAGTAAAACTGTGAAGCATTGCAGCACACACACACACACACACAACACACACACACACATACACCTGAGTGTTTGCATGAGCAGTGCAGCTGCTCAGGAATGTGTTCCTGGAACATGAATCACGCAGGACGTCGTGGATGAACTCCTGTAAAGAGAGCCGGGTCAAGACAGACATGTGTGCGCGCCTGTTCCCACTTGCACGACGTACATAAAGCACGGGCGTGTGACAGGGCAAACAGGGCAAACAGGGCGCGCTGGTGGCAGCATTGTACAGGTGGGTGACAAATGAGAGGGAAAGCAAACGCGAGCTGTGTTCGGACACGACAATTAGAATAAAAGGACAACGTGAGTGCAAAACTCATGGTGCATTAAACGTTAAAGGCTTGTCTGCTCGTTCAGAGCAAGTGGGAAACTTAATTGCCCCGCTGGACAAGTTAAAAGTCATGGGTCAAAAAGTCAAAAACGGAGTCTTCACATCACCGCCACGAGGTCACTGAGGTGCAGACGTCCTCCACAGTCTGGTGGTTCTTCCTCAACACATCAAACAGGCTCCAAAATATCATCTGAAATTCCTGCAGTTAAGTCAACTATGCTTAGAATAACAAGGTCACGCGGCTCCTGTTTTTGGCCTCTGTACGTGAAGACACGGCACAAGTAAAAGAAACACAACGCGACAGATCGAATAATGCACTGATTTTCTATCGTGAACTGAGTTGAACACAAACCAACGTAAACATGGTCGGTCACCGTCACAGCATGCGACCGTCATAACGACACGTGAATGCCAAACGTTGTCTCTCTGCTTGGTTTCAGATGATGTCATTTCAGATGATGTCATTTTTTTTTTTGACTTGTAACCAGAGGGTCGCCGGTTCAAATCCCCACCCGGCCAAAAAGGGCTGGGGTACCCCTGAGCAAGGTACCCAACCCCCAATGCTCCCCGGGCGCTACTCAGTGTGGCAGCCCACTGCTCCTAATTCTAGGATGGGTCAAAATGCAGAGGAATACTTTCCCTAAGGGGATTAATAAAAACTAACTTTAATGTTTATTCATCGTGCAGGAGCATTTAATGATATAAATCTTTGTTTTTTAACCCTTCTGTTACCGTCACCAGGATTTGGCCATAACTCCTAGACTGTTTGTGATCGCTAGACAAATTCAAAAAATATGGACCGCCGATGGCTGAGACTGGCACAGTACCCCCGTGTGACCCTCGTGTGGAGGATAAAGCGGTAGAGGATGGATGGATGGATGGATGAACGCCCATATACTTGTCATTACCGTAGCCCGACCCTCGTCACACGTTTGCGACCTGAACGGTTGAACTGAATAACTGCCAAAGTGAAAGTTATCTGAGCAGAAACACTTACTTTTTTGACAATTCCACAGCCATGAAATGACCTCATTATCTCATCACAGAGTAAGTAACCCTCTAACTAACGTCACTTGTTACTTCAGCAGCGTACGTTCCAGGCACAAAGCTGCTCTCTGTGATTCTACACGTGGCCTGCAGATATACAGATAGATATACATATCATTTGAAGTCATTAATATTTACCAAACTGCAATGAGCGCGTGTGCCTGTGGGTGTTTCTGCACAGGCAGTGAATGTGGATGTGTCTCTTAATCAGATGGAGCAGATTTTATCGGCTTGCTCTTCTATTAGGTGCTTTATTTTTATTGATTACAGCTCTGGTCGCCCTGTCACTGTGTGTGTGTGTGTGTGTGTGTGTGTAAGCGGCTCACACACACACTGGAAAGGTGCTTGTATTAGTTCAGAAGCTTTGCTAGTATTTTTTTTAAAGCCCATGGGAGTTGCATATTGTTTTATTTGCTTTTAAAACCTCCCTCTCCCCCTCTCTCTCTCTCTCTCCACCCATTAAACCAAACCACAGTGAAGAGTTAAAGAGAATATATGTCACTTCAGCTTCCACATCACTGCAACAGCACTGTCAGAGAAACACATGCACACCACAGTGATGTAAAAGCATAAATAGAGAGTCCCTAACGCAGCACCCAGAGGCCACAGATGCTCAACTGGGTCATTCAGTGAAGACGCAGCACTCACCCATTATCATTACAGCATCTACTGTGAGCGCCACACAGGAGAGGCTGTTTCTGAACGATAAGCAACGTCGCACATTACCGCGCACTCACTCCGGCATCCACATCCAGCTCAGCCAAACGGGGAAGAGAGGGATTATTGTTCCCGACGCACACAAGTTAGACTGGAGTCAGAGTTGTTACAAACATCCTAGGACGGTATATAGAAAAGAAATACATAGATGTGTGCTGCGGGAGCATGAAAATCTACTTTCTTTTTAAACAATGTAGTACTGGTGCACGTGAAGCATTTCAAACACACACAGATGCGTGTGTACTGAAGGCAAACGCGATGATGAACACACACACACACACACACACACTGGGTCAAGTGTAATCTGCTGTGAGGAGCACACACACACACACACACACGACACTAAAGCTGCTGACATGCACCTCACAATCCTCCTCGTCCAAAACCACTCACTAGCAGCTGTGTGCTGGATGATGCTGATGATACTGTAACACACACACACACACACACACACACACACACACACACAAGAACAGACATTTATTTCTATTTCTTATGCAGAGGTGTGTGCAGCATTATCTCTAACCTTAAAGCAATACTTCACCGACTCAGGGGAAACTGAGGTTGGGAAGCACAATTTTTCAAAAATACTTCCCCTATTCTAGTAAAACAAAGCTAAATGCAACGTGGTGAAGTATTCCTTTAAACCAGGGGTGTCAAACATACGGCCCGGGGGCCAGAACCGGCCCGCCAGAGGGTCCAATCGGCCCACAGGATGAATTAGTTAAAATTTCACACTAATCTAAACGTAATGTCAAATGCTCCAGATACCCGTGACTAAATGTTTGTGCCATTTTAGATCCAGTGTGCTGTGTAAATAGTACATTTAGGCACGATATTGTTGAAATTGCACTTATATTTCTCAAGACATTTCATGTTTTGTAAAATTATCCTTCAGTAAATGTAAAACAAAGGAGAAAAAACACAGGGGTTCTTATTGTTCATAGGTTATTATGCTATTATTTTATTATTTTTACTGGTTCGGCCCCCTTGAGATCAAATTGTGCTGTATGTGGCCCCTGAACAAAAATGACTTTGACACCCCTGCTTTAAACAAAGCATTGTCCCTAACCTAAACCATAACTAGTTAATGCCTAACCCTAACTTTAATCTAACAACAATCCAAATTGCTGCCCTACACTCCTCGGAAATGAGGTTTTGCCTCATTAGGACCAGGTTTAGACACATGCCTGCTTATCTCTCAGGCGGCAGCAGCAGCAGCAGCAGCAGCAGGTGCCTCCCACTGTATGATGTATGGCTTCTATACGGCGCAGTCGACACACAAGGTCGTTGATATAGAGAATGAAAAGGAGACACTTTTCTACTATAGATGTTCTCCCTCATGTACAGACACAGAACGGCATTAATGAACCTTCTGTAAAGACTAAAAACACGCGATGTCTGCGGTGATGCAGCAGAGGCACACAGTGACCCCGAGGCCTGGAATTCAGCCATTAATGTAAATGTTCTCGCAGAATTCTCTGTTTACATAGCTTAGTTACCCGTCTGTTTTACGACGCCGCGGCTCGTCCTCGTCTGCCAAATCCACTCCAGCACAGTCAAGAGCACACAAACACTCTGCTGCATGGAGGCCACATCCTGAGGGAATGTACTGTATGATCACTTATTGCAGGGGGGCAGAAAATAAACAAACAATCTGGGTCACTTAGTTTTAACTCTATGTTTGGCATGTAACACACACACAGAGAGAGAGAGAAGCAAGGAAGGGTCAGAGGTCATGCGGCACAAGAGACTGTAATTGATTGTGACAGCAAACGCTGAATTAATAGTCGGGAAGAGCAGCGCGAGGCGCTGACGACACAACAAACGCGTTACATGACGCGCGGCGTGATGTGAACGTAAATAGATGCAAATGGGTGTGTCTTGATGTGCACAGGCTTCATATAAAACCGCATGCACGTGCCGTAAAAGGTTCAAAGAAGAGGGAAAGACTCACCGGTCGCTTTCACTATCATGGGGAAGGGAAAGTGTTGACAGAGCACTAATGAGCTGCCAGGCAAACAGTCCCATCCATGCCACACACATTATAATTACAGGTTCAACTCGTTGACAAACAGGGAGATTTGGCTTCTCATGCGATTACTGTGAGTGTTTGTTTTTATGCCGCTTTTCCATCGCTCGGCTCAGCTCTGCACGGTTTCGTTTTTTAGTACCTCCTCCACGTGGGCGGGGTCACCACCGCGCGGCTGCGTGAAAAGCGTGCATGAGACTCTGTTTTGTCCGCGCGCACACGAGTGTTGTTTTTCCATGTACTGAATCATTAGAATCAGCTCGTTAAAAAAGGCTTGTTCACAGAGTCGTTCGGTACTTCCTGCATGAACTGAACTGAACGGGTTGTGATTGTGGCTCGTGGTCGATGAGATTTTAGACATTTCCGTGCAAAATGTTGCTTTGTATTTGTGTTATCATGTGCAGGATGATGTCGATATTGAAGTCACATGTGGGAAAAACGTAAGGAATGCAGTGAGCATAAACTCATGCAGTGTAACGGCTATTCCAAGTCCTTTATGGTCCAGTTTATAACAGCCTGAGGTAAAGAATATCGAAGGACAATAAACGCAGTCCATTGCTCTCACGCTGCGATGTGATGTTCTTTCCTTTCCCCCGACCGTGTCATGTGATTATGACCAACGTTCTACACCTGCTGTTCCCAATGACACAATATAGTATTTCACCATTAAGGAGCGAGGCTGGGAATTTCAGCGCATCAGTCGCCCCCCGAAAACACAAGACCCATGTGGATTTGCACAAACAAACCTCTCCACAGGTAAGAGCACAGGTTACTTGGTTACCACAGAGCGGATTGTCAGTCTCTAACAGCACAGACAGAGAGAGAGACAGGTAGAGAGAGAGCTGTGACTCAGGCTCTCGACAGGACTTGCAGTGGTACACATAATGGAAGTCGCTGAAGCACGATGAACTGAAAATCTTCTGAGGACAGCGGCGTGGGTGGACATAATACTGTACCTCAGGGCTGGAGCAGGGCATCGCAGGAAGGGATGAGCAACATGTGCGCGCATGAGTACATCTGCACACGCGTGTGTGTGTGTGTAGTTTAATGTGCGCTGACGTACACACACGTTTGTATACTGTGTCTCAACAAGTGTCTGAGCTCATGTGGTGTGTGCAGTCATGCATGAAGCCACTGTGTGTGTGTGTGTCCAAGTCATCTCTCGAACCAGATGTCCACGTCATCGCTGCGTCCTGAGGGAGTGTCTTAACTCTATACGCCGCATTTACCGAAACTTACTGACTCACAGAATGGTTTTTGTGTGTGGTCATGGGTAGTTTGTGCTAACTTGGCTTGGATTATCTTTTCTACTTTTAAAGATGGCGAGGATGCATTAAGAGAAACCCTAAATGACACAATGCCCCAAACTGCAGCCTTTAACAACAAGATTTAGTTGTTGACGCGTAGTTAGTCCTACGCACGTCTTGTAACGACACGTAAAAATGTCAACAACAACAACAACAACAACAACAGCATAACAGCGTTTGATGCCATTCTCTATGACAACCCTCGACTGGGAAAAATGGATAAATCAAATAGTTCATTTTCCTTCTATCTTGCAAGATGTGGAGGACACAAATTATGAACTGGTTTGGACCAATCACAACCATTTATCTAACCTGAGGCAGGTTTGATGCGATAACAAAACAGAGAGGAACACTTAATGAGAGCGCCCCTGATGCATCTGTATGAGGTCAACAAAGTATTCAATCCATTCAACAGTATATTTTCCTCTATATTAAATTACTGTCCGCCTGTGCTACATGTCACATGTTCCTGCTCTGTTTGGCGGTTGGTCCACTGGCGACTGCAGAAATCACCCTATAGATTTCATAGGACTAATGTCACGATGGCGACATCTCTGTGACGTAGCTGGATCTCTGCTGGTTAGCTTGGTGGAGTCCAGGCCCTGGTATACGTGTCAGGGTCCTGTAGTATCTCACTTCACCATCGGGTGGCGGTACAAGTCCGGGATGCAGAGAATTGGACGCATTCCTGTCAAAGAAGAAGAGAACGATGCTACAGCGCCCTCGGTACAGCTGAAAGGCCCGTAACGGGCAGGGGGTTTTGGGGCGTTGAAATGTTTTTTCAGCTCGGTGGGCGGGGCTTCATACTCCGCCTACTAGTGGGGCGGAAAAGTTCTTTGTCCGGCAAAGGCCATCATCATGCTGTCAACACCAGATACTGTTGTCACGTTAAAACAGACCAATTTAGCTTCTGTCAGTGAGTATTAAACACAGTGGTTTGGATTCTCAGGTAACCTCACTGACGTTGGAGAATCCAGCAGCCTCTCGGAGTGACCTCCTAACTATGTGACCCGACAACACTTCCTACCTCAGCTCTCTGTCCACCTGTGCTGCTTTGAGAGGGCGTGAGAGGAGATGACAGCGAGACACTGCGGCGCGAGAGGGCTAAAGGGTGTTAAGTGCACATCCATGAGGTGAGAATCCTCAGCCGTTTTGTCAAGGCCCCCCTGTTGGGGTGAATCCACTTGTCAGGGAAGCGGGCTGGGTGACATTTCTGCCTCACCTCTGAAAGGTCAGCCTTTAATTATCTCAAATGCCAACATGCACTGCACCTGCAACAAAAAAAATAAACCCAGGGACAAGCTGTGTGTGTGTGTGTGTGTGTCAGGGTAAGACACTATCATGCTTCCTTCACACAAAATGAGCTCCAGTGTGAGCGTCCGTGCAGAACTGGACCATCTGCCCACCTGCACACGTGCATGTCGTCGCACAAACCTCTGACAGATGCACACCCATACTGCGGCTAACGATGTCAGCCAATGTCAGGCTGCCAACTCGCCAATTAAATACAGTCCAGAGTGTCGCGTGGAAAGTGTTCAGTCCCACAAACGCCGGCCATTTCCCCGGAATGTCTCTGTACAAACTGGCATCCAGACTATAAACCTATAGATAGACGAGGATATAAACCTATAGATAGACGAGGATCATGAGCCACTGCCTCGGCTAAATATGGATGTGTGATGCATAGCTGAGATTACTCCGTATCTGTCAGTAACGGCGGTGCGGCGGCTTTTTCGAGTGTTTCCCGCTAAGAATGCCACTGGTGAAATAACTGCAGGCATATCTGACTGAACGTGACATATGGCGTTTGCTTTCACGCTACTCACTGTAGCGGCTCTGCTCTGTCAATATTTGCAGGGGGGGCTATGGTAACAGATAAGGTCCCACACCCACATAAACACACTCCCCCGTACGCTTTAACACTCGGCCTCACATACACACAAAAACCAACACTCTGCCCAGAAAAGTCCCACTTGTGCTCAAAGGAGGTCGGAGAGACAAAGGGCCATAGATCATCGTGTGGACGGCGTGTGGCGAGTCCCGGTTTTTTCCGGCATTTTTCTATTGCTCTAAGAAAACACGGAGGGCCAGTCCCTATTGTTTACACAGCTGGCTCCGTGGAAAGGATTGCTTAATATGAAATATGAAGAGAGTGGAGAGGTGAGCGCGAGAGAGCTGGAAAAAAAAAAGAGGGACGAAAGCCAAGAGAGAGAGAGAGAGAGAGAGGGAGGGGCGGGGTGGACGAGATAAAAGGCCAACGCAGAGAGGGAGTTAAAGTCTAAATGTGCTCTGGACAGTGAGAGGAACACGCGAGGTATATAAGCCCAGAGGGAAACAGTGTAGTGTGGAGGATGAAAGGAAGTAATATGGCAGCAGTAAATGTGAGGGAGCGACGAGCTCACAGAGAAGGTGCAGGGAGACTAAATGAGAAACAACGCCACAGCAAACAGAACATGGAGCCTGAGAAAAGCCTGAGAAAAGCCTGAGGTTTCGCGGCGGTGAAGCCGTCGTGCCTCCTGCGGTCTGGGGTCTGCAGTGCATGTTATTCTTTCCCTGACACTCACACACTGCTTCCACTCCGTCAGCCCTCTGCTATACTGTCCTACTACAAGCTCTCGTTTCCTTAGGTCCTCCACTTACCCGCTTTAATAATCCCTCTGACAAAACCTCAGGCTATGAAGTTTCTTTGATACCTCACAACGGAGTCCATGGCTGATGGCGACGACGATGATGATGATGATGATGTATCACAATCGAGACTTGTGTGCTCTGTGTGTGCCGCATGTTTCAGTGATTTCCTACATAAATGGCCTGTGTACGATCAGCGTGTGCTATTACGACTGCCCGGCAAACCACTCAGTTCCGCTTACACTTAAATACTAAATAGACGTTACAGCCATCAGCTCCAACCTGGATCTAAAAGAATCAACATTATCAAAGGCTGCACTTTTAATACTGCAATTCTTTTCATGTCAAGATTACAACCGAGCTCATTTACAACCTTGATTAGTGCCATGAAGTCCACTTCTGTGATTAGCCCAGAAACCACACTGGTTCTTCTCAAATATGTCTTTGGAGTTCATTAAACTTTCTCTAAAAACTTACTTTAAACGTGCACGTTGGATGTCGGACTAACATTATTAAGATTTTTTTAACCATAGCAGCATAACCTTAGAGCAGGGGTCTCAAAGTCATATGACCTGGGGGCCACTGAGTGTCTAGTTATATACGATATAAAAATGTAAGCATATGTGCTTATACTTCACGTCTTTTCAAAATACGACAAATAGTTCACAATATCAACGTATATACGGTGCAAAATCAATAAAAAAAACATACAGAAATAACTTGATATTAAATTTATTGGGGGGCCATGTGGGGCCCTCGGGCCGCGAGTTTGAGACCTCTGCCTTAGAGGCAGTGGTGAAAATTTCAAGTAAATTTTCCGCTAAGAGCTATAGACTGAATTTTTTTACATTCTTTTTAAACATATCTAAAAGACAGGTTGAGAGTTTTAATTGTGAAATAATTATACTTAAAAAAAAACAAGGTCATTGCTTTGAGAAATGAACATAATCAATCAAATAAAACCTGCAATGAGCACATTCAATGCACTGGAAATGCAACAAAACAGTGGACTAATACAACTCATTCATTGCAGTGTTTCCCAGCAGCAACAGCACGAGACCTTCATCGCCATGCTCATTTTATATCAATTACAATAACACAAGGAGGTACATTCTTAATGAGAGGGGGACATTCATCATCATCACGTTATAATTAATACAGATAATAGAGGTCATAACCATAAAACCTTTAGGACATTTACGATGGAGTCCTTCATATGAAAAAAACCAAGGACAGCCTCCATTGTCAGTCACGTACCAGTAAGTATACTGGACCACTTATTACTGCAAACTCTCCTCAGCAAATACAATAAGAACAATACAGAGTTCTGCACATGGAGACGGAGCTGAGTTTGCCCATACTTGTGTGTGTGTGTTTGCCTAAACCTTGTTCCAGTTAGAGGGAGAGGCCCAGCGCAAATGAAGTCCAGAACTCCAGGAGACTCAACAACCCCCATCAGCTGACACACACACAGGTTTGTGCAGCTATTCTTCTAAGGACGCCACACTAATAACTACATCTACTGTGAAAACACAGTCCTATTGATAGGAGCGCACACCTCCACCAGGACATCAACATCGCTCTCCATCCTCATGAGGGAAAGCACAGCACGACTGCACTCGAAAAAGGATGTTCCTTTCTTTTGCAGCCAACTCACACTAATCAACTGTGCTTGTGTGTGCGTGTGTGTGTGTGTGTGTGTGCGTGTGTGCGCACATTCACCACTTCTTTATGTATTTTGTGTGTTTGTGTGTGTGTGTGTCACCTTCAGTGTACCTCCTCAGGAAATCGGCCTAACAATGTTATGCGAAACACTTCGGCACATTTCAACACAGAGGATCCAATGACACGAGAGCGAATGACGTACTCAAGTGCAGGGCCTCTTCCTGTTTATGCCGCCACTGGCCTGTCGGAGGATCAGACGAGTCCTGTTCCTCAGAGCGGGTGTGCCCTCTTGAAAGGACAGTCTGTGATTCCTCCAGGCAGCACGGCTGATAACAGCGGTGTTGTTATTATTATTATTATTATTATTATTATTGTTATTTAAATAAACACGCACCGACGACGAGAGATGTCATGCAAGGAAGGAGTTATGCTTCAAATGTGTTCCTCTGGCTGCATGCGTGTCATTCCATAGTCTGACTAAGACACTCCGTAGTCTGACTAAGACACTCCGTAGTCTGACTAAGACACTCCGTAGTCTGAATAAGACACTCCGTAGTCTGACTAAGACACTCTGTAGTCTGACTAAGACACTCCGTAGTCTGACTAAGAACCGGACAACTTGCAGAGTCCGATTATTGGCCGCGTATGTCTGACTTCACCTCCGTAGACCACAGAGTTCATTTTGGTGCATGCGCAGAACACCAAGTCCAGTCCGACTAAGCGTATACATGCAGGTTAACCGGACTATGGACCATTAGTCCGACTAGACTAGACTAGCTAGCTCCATTTTAGTGTGACTAGTGTGTTTAGATGACATTAAGAAAACCAAATTATTGTCTTAGTCTGACTAAAATCAGACTTTGGGCTCAAATGCATGACGACTTTTCCCAATGAACTGTTTTCAAATTGATGCCAAAGGCTGTGATTCGCTTGTTCCATTTATATAAAAAAGGTAATAATTATAATATAAGCTCATTGAATGATCAGCTGTAGTGTGGTTGCTGCTTGTTGTGAGGTCGACTTTGCCCCGAGTTGGAAATCCAACCTGAGGGGCACATTCCAGGTGAAACGTCCGACCAGGAACTTAAGCACCACAATCAAACAGTACAATGAGCTCCTGCAGGACACAGATATCGCCTCTCAAACACACGGGCCTCGGCACAGTGCAGGAATTCTGCAGCAGCCCGGCTTGTACCCACCATGTCAACATGGCATGACACTGCTGGGGTGCAGCGCCGCGTGATCGTAAGCCGCCCAGCAGCGTGGACAGAGCTGCTTCCTGTTGTGGTTTACTGGTGTGAATTAAACTGGGCTCCCTCTCTCTCCCGACATGTGAAATGTAGAACTCTGTAGCTTCCTGCTGGTGCCGTGAGCGAGACAAGCGCGCCAACAAAAGCAGCATGTGGAGAACAGTGCGACCAGAGTGCTGCTGTGTGTTTGTTTATGTGCGTGTGTGTGTGTGTTGTTAGTGGAAGCAGGCGTTTGTGGGTCAGGGCAGTCCTAGATAAGCTACACACTGGAGGTCAACAATGCGTGACCTCTGTAGGACACGCATGCATGTTGACGACACGCATTGTGTGCGAATGAGATTTGCACACATCTAAAGCTGCAAGATTACGAGGATACATTAGGCAAACGCATAGACTGTATATCTATGTGTCATATTTGTGTGTATATTAATCCACGTGGCATACGGGGGGGGGCGGGATCTGAGACAATATAAAAATGTAAAAACAACAGCAGCAGCAGCTATATCCTGTTTAATAACAGGGTTCACGGCCAGAGTGACCTTGTGTCTGTGTGCGTCGCAACAAGAAGTCTCGGCGTTATGTCGATTTTAACGTCGTTGGCACTGTTGGATTAGAACGATGCGAGTGAAAGTTGGTCGCACGCAATAACAAGAGACGGCAGATATTTGAAATAGCACGACAACAAACACAGGTTTTTTACCACTGACGTTAATTACTCCAGGGTTTAAGAGCGCCAGGGGTCGTAGGAGTAGTTCTCACTAAATACTGAACACTTAAACCTGTAGAAGCTGGCGGGGGTTTTCTTTGTCTCTTTTGAGGCACACACTCAGGGAACAAATATGAAGCATATTCCTCCCTCTCCTCTCCAGGAGTCATAAAACTCACATTTAAAAATGCATGGGCTCCATAAGCTGCCAGGCCTATCTATTAACTGTGTTATAGTGTAGCTGGATATAGCTGCTGACGGCAGCCAGGGTATGCTGCTTTCCATTAGACTGGAGAGAGAGAGAGAGAGGGAGGAGGGAGGGAGGGAGGGAGAGAAGAGGAGGGGATGAGGGATGAGGAATGAGGGAAGAGAGACAGAATTTACTCATTTTTCTTTTTCCCATGGCACTGCAATCTGATGCCTGCGCGTCTGTCTGGACATGTGGGAGAGAGGAGGGGAGGCAGTGACTTTAACATGTAGGCCTGTGTGAGTATAAGTGTATGAATGTGTGTGTGTGTGTGTGTGTGTGTGTGAGCGTGAGCCTGTGGCTGTGGCAAAAAGTAATTGATTTGAGTGTTTCAGGGAGATTTTCCCAAGAGTCCTTAGGCGCTCACCAGATGACTATTGATTGGTTAATTGATTGATTGGCATCCGGCCGACAGTGAGTCAACAACACCATCATTCTTTATGTGGGTCTGGGCGTCGGCCCCGCCCACTGCCATCGCCACTCTCTGCCAAACCACACTTATCGTGCTTGTATTTTAATGGTATGATGTGTAAAAAAAAAATAAAATATGGGAATACTTCAAATAAACAGCCGCTTTTACCCGTGCCTGGGAACCCCCTATGAAACATCACAGTGAGGAAGGAAATATTCTTTTTTAGCCAGTTTGTTCTTCTATTTTTTTTCCCCGCGACGAGCAGTCGCCGTGAATCGACAGCGTTTCATTCCGCCACAGAAGCCACGAGACGTGGCAGATTGACAGGATCCCAGCGCTGCTCCCAGACGAGGTCTTGTGTTATTGTTTTGACTGAACAGTGTGAACACGGCAACAGCAATCCATACGACGACGTTAAATAAAGCTTAAAAACATTTTATGGTTGGGTGTAAATGCTTTTTTAACTTCCCTACTATTTTCTAATTCCTTTAAAGTCGCTATCTTCCTCTTTCCCCGTCAAGGCTCTGCTAAAAATGACAGCACTGGGACTTTTTTTTTTTCCTTTCTTTTTAAATTGAAGCTAAAAATAAAACGTGACTATTAAGCATGAAAAAAAAAACAATAGAAAATGACTGTTTTCATTTAACTGTGCAACGCTCCTCACCTAAGGTCCTTGAGCGAGACGCTTAACATCAACCTGCGCTTGATAAGAGCATCTGCTTAATGTCTTTGAATTAAAATGTAAATGAGGTTTGGATGGTTTGGGCGAGACTTCAACGTTGCCAGTGTGCAATTCTCCTTGGATGTTTTTTTTTTTCTCCACATAAGTGACTGAGCTAACCCTAAAGCACTGGTGACACTCGTGCCCCCCCCTTTAATGGACCGTACAGGCAATGTCAGAGGTATTTCAATTAGAGAGACATCGGGGGCGACATGAAATAATGACGTCGGAGAGAGGAAGCGGCGAGCAACACATGCGAGCGAAACACCTATCCTCTTAGTAGACAATAGGTGCTAATAGGAAATGCAAAGGTATGACGTAGGCGTCGCCTAAAGAGGGCCGAGTGACACCCGGGGGTGAGGCCGTTACATCTTAATGCACTGCTGCTATCGCGATGAATCGGGGTGGTAGTGTAAGCCATCTGAAGGCCACTAACAGCAGCTGCTGTCACTCTCATATTAACCTTGAGAACAGCCAGGGGACTGCGTTAGCCCTTCTGACCTCTCTTTTTCACACACACACACACACACACACACACGGTTATGTCCACATGTATGACTGAAGGGTGACTGTGTGTGTGCGTGTGAGAGAGAGTGTGCACACACATCTATCCCTCTTCCTGTGTCTTATGAGCGCCATCAGTAGGATTAAATCAGTCCATCACAGGCCGCTGCAAGACCATATAAGCTGTCTGAGCTGCAGCAGAATCACCTGAACCTTCACCACTCTGCCCCCAGGCCTGGGCTCCGTGTAGACCCATAACAGCAGCTAATTGTGTGTACACAGATGTGTGTGGGACAACAGCCACACAACAGGCCACATATTTATTTATGTTTGTGTAGTGAAACAAAACACACAAATCCAAGTGTTTCCCATCAGGTCCTAAGACAAATACGAATTGAACATTTTCATTTCACAACGCTGTTTATAATTATGCGTTATGCAACCTCCGACAGGGCTTCATTACTCGTTGCTTTTGGGGCATAAATCAAATTCATTCCTTACACTATAAACTGTTAAAAATGCCAAACAAACCTTGGCGTTTTGGAAAAACTGAGTAAGCGCAATTTCAGCGGTTGCGTTTCGATGTTCTGGTCTGACTGACAACAGCGAGGCTCGAGTGCCATGTGTTTTCAGTCAGCTCGCCCTGACAGAGAGACAAGTCACGGATGGTAAAGTGAGCGAGTCACGGTCGAAGGAGGCCGAGAAAACAAACCAAAGAAAAGGAGCCGTTTGCCAAATAAAGGATTGCGAGGATGGCGAAAGCGCCATCAAACCCCGCGCTGACCTAATTCTCCGCCATCAATGAGAAGCGGAGGGAGGAGGGAGAGGGTTCAAACCAGATCAACTCTGAGAGAGAATGTTTTACACTTTCACACAAGCGGCTGGACATCAGCACAAGTTTCCAACAGAGCTGGTGGAGCCCAAACCTACACCCAAATATTTGGATTTCCACCAATAAAATTTGCAATACACACTCTCACTGGGCTGCGACCAGAAAATGTTTGGGGGGGGAATCTTTTTAACATCTGCTGTACATTCATACATAATATAAATATGAGCCCGCGGGTTATAATTAGCACTACATAAAAGTTAGTGGCGCTTTCTCGTTATGATTACAATAATATTCACTTGGATAGGTTAGGGAGCGGTTATGGTTATGGTTAAAAATAGTCAATGTTGACGATGCGGTGGGAAAGGGTAATGAACAGCAATGTCCCATGTAAAGTCTTTATGGTTTGTTGTCCCAGCCATGTCCATACATCCTCACAAAGCTTTTCTCTTTTCTCCTGAGAATTATAGTTACCTCGGATACTCGAGCTTTTGCCACTTGAGCGTACAACTCTGGGTATTTGCTCTTATTCTGACGTTGTTGTGTTTGTTGCACATCTCCGCTGCACCTGCACGCCCTTCACTTTAGCGCCACTTGCCAGCCCCATGTCATCCACTTTCCCCATCTGGCTGGCCTCACATACACTTGATTTGTGACGTGGCAAAAAGCTTTTAAAGGGCTAACATTTGTGCTTGAGTGGCCAGAACATTGTGTGCAGCGCTGCATTTGCCTGTCATTGTTTCCAGTCCACTCGCAGCGCTGCTGTACGCCTGCAACTGGAGGGATATTTATAGAAAGCCGCTGACAATATCACATCCCCAAACGGGTGTAATCGCATTATGCTGGAGGTGCTAAAAGCCTTGAGTTGGTAAAGCCTGTCACTGGAGGAAACAGACTGAGACACACACACACACACACACACACAAGCAGTGTTCCCAGTGAAGTCTTAAGAGCAAGAAGCTTATAGGAGTGAAGAGGGAGGAGTCGATACGGAGTGGCACACACACACAAACTCCGCAGGGAGAAAGAAAGAAAGACAGAGACACGAGGAGGTGGGTTTCTGGAAGATCGAGAGATAACGAGGTAGGATGAGATGCGAACGAGGGTGTCGGTTGCTGTTGGAGGGAGTGACGGCGGTGGCGTTGGCGTTGGTGGCTCAGGCTGGAGGCTCGATGGCTCTGACGGGGTTTGGTATCGGCATCTCTGAGGGTTCGAGCCGGCCGCGGCGATGATAGATGAAAGACTGAACTTTAATCAGAATGGCGCCTGGAGCATTTTCAGGGAGGTAAACAGGTTAATCAGTCAAGCCCTCCTTCCATCCTCCCTCTCATTCTCCGCTACTCTTTCCTCGGTATATGACCACTTCTGACACTGGCACGCCATTTGTCTCTTTCCCATCAGCTCCTTCCCTCCTCCACCATACAACCCTCATTTTTCCCCCCTAAGCTGTTTCACTTCTCTGCAGCCCCCCATACTTACAGACATATCCCACTATCATATGAAGGGGAACTTGAACATCAAAGCACTCCATCAGCCCATCTAATATCTCCCAGCATCATCCACCATGTAACTATGAGGTGGGTGGAGAACATTCAGCAAACGGCTCATATGCTCTTGGTTTCTTGCATTATTGCCCATGCACTGGCCCATATTATGGGAAGTAGATTATCTATAATCTCTCAATTTCTTAAAAAAAAACAAAAAAACCTTCAAACAAACTACATTGGAATCAAAATCCAGCCAGGCAAAGTCAGAAGAGAAAACAGCACGGGAGGACGCAGCCAAGCATTATCCATTGTTCCCCACTCTCTTAAGAGTTTATTTATTAAAATGGCCTTGTCTCAGTGCCTCTCTCCAAGAAATGGCCCAGCATAACGTCCTGCAGAGAAACTTGTGCAACGCGCCGAACGGAGCCAAATTACTGCACGCCTGACCACTGCACATTTTGAGCAAGTTAAAACTGTAAAAAGGAAACCAGGAAATAAAAATTCCCACGAGTTTACGGTCCAAACCGCGTTCCATGTTTCCGTCATCCATCTCATACATACAAACCTCCCTCCCTCTCCCTCCCTCTCTCTCCCTCTCTCTCTCTCTCCCAAAGAAAAATAAACAATCAACTCCGACAAAACCACTCTGGCCAGCCGAGTGTGAACCTTACAAAGCCAGTAACAGCTCCTGAGGAAAGAGGCCACATCCAATCTGAAATTACCAACACCAGCACCACAACACAACTGACTTCCAGACAGTTGTTGAGACTCCAGTGGCAAGCTTATATATTGTGTTCCCTGGGATCTCAACCACAGACTCTGGTGAGCAATCAACAAGGGGGCCGCCTCTCGCCAAGATAAACTTCACAGGCGACTGCCACTCATCTGCAGGCTCAGCTGCTCAGATCTGCCGCACTGTTGCTGTTGAGCATCGAAAACTGATTTTCTCTCTGTGCTTTCTCCTGCAGCCTTGGATGGAGTGTATATAAGGTTTGAATTGAATTTTCCTCTTCTTCACAATTGACCAGAATATTGCAGTTTTTTTTTACAGGAAAACACACTTTAAAGGGGGCCTTAAAGGGCTGCACAGGAGGGAGTGTTGTACTGGTGCATTATTTCTTACAGGAAACGAGGAACTCGGGATTTTCACTTGCTAAATGATACGAGAATTCACGGCGTGGCGTGAACTACATACACCAGCACCTCAGAGGGAAAATGCTAATGAAGCTATTAATGATAGATCAGTGCATAACTCAAGGTGGCAGCAAGAGAGGAGGAGGACAAGTCGGCATCGTCCTTTTGCAAGAAAACAAAAAAGAAATGTGTGTGAACATATATATATATATATATATATATATATGTATATGTATATGTGACGAGTAGAGAGATGTGTGTAGGAGTTAAAAGAAAATGGGACTAAAAAAGTGCCTGAAGACAGTTCCACTGTTGCTGGGGAATCAGAGCTGGATAGCCGGCTAACGCGGCGTACACACCCACACACACGCGCGGAAAATGTGCGACGACACAGAGCGAGCCAATAACACGTGATAAGCTCGATTCCTAGAGGGTCCCCGAAATCTCATGAGAATGCAACGCCATCAAACCCATTCTCAGGGGATTTTATAACACGTGTAATATCAAATGCTACACACAGCGCTGGAGTCTCCAGTTACCGCTGGATTAGCACTGCCCGTCCCTTGGGCTGGAAAGCTGAATATTTTATGGCACAACCGCGTCACTTCGATAATAATATCAACTACCAGCCAGTGGCACCACATCGTCTTCTCATCGGTGTCAGTGAGCCAACAAGCAGCCGACAAGCCTGTGCCAACATCTTACACTGCTGGTGACTTGGATGTAGAGCGTTAACAGCGAGTGACGCCGAGACTATATCCAAGGGTTTGTGTCATAAGTGTCACAAGATTTTTACGACATGAAAAAGAAGAGTAAAATCCCTTCTGTGTTGTGAAATGCAATGCTCTTTTCTTTCTTGTCAAATTGACTTTCTAAATTTGCTATCAAAAGTAAGTGGGATCACATTTTTTTCCCCATAAAGGAAGTAGGATATTCAGTAAGGACGCTCCATTGTTCGGGAGATAAATTTCAGCTTCGTGTGCCCACGGGCAAGAAGTTTCCACTGATTTTATTTTAAAGAGCAGTGATATCGTTTTTGTGTTACAGTATCTTCTCCCTTCAGTCATCTTTATTAGGGTTCGAGCAACAAGGTTGCAAGAACCCTATTGAAACTGGAAGGATTATTAGGGTTCGAGCAACTTGGTTGCGCAAGAACCCTATTGTAATCGTAAGAGTTATTAGGGTTCGAGCAACTTGGTTGCAAGAACCCTATTGAAACTGTGAAGATTATTCTTATTATTATTAGGGTTCGAGCAACAAGGTTGCAAGAACCCTATTGTAATCGTAAGAGTTATTAGGGTTCGAGCAACTTGGTTGCAAGAACCCTATTGAAACTGCGAAGATTATTCTTATTAGGGTTCGAGCAACAATGTTGCGCAAGAACCCTATTGTAATCGTAAGAGTTATTCTTCTTCTTCTTCTTCCGCCTACCAAATGAATCGCATTTTTGAGGCCCTGAACATGCCCCAAAACTCACCAATTTTTGCAAGCGCATCAGACCTGGTGTAAATTTACGTTTGTTAGTGTTTCGGGGAATGTGCGTTAAAAAATGAAAGTGGGCGGGACAAATAACTGCTCCACCCCCTAAATATTGTGGGCCTGAAGAGCATGTTTAATGTACATGCACGAAACTTGGTACACGCGTTCCTTAGGTCGGGCTGGTCAAAAAAGTCAGCGTAGCCGAAGCTCTAAAACGAACAGGAAAGCCGCCATCTTGGATTGAAAATTCATTTTTTGCCGATTTTGGCCATATCGCACCATCGGTATTTGAACGAACTTGTCCTAGAGCTTACATGGGATCACGTTCAAACTTGGTGAGGTCACTTTGGACAAGTTGAGGATCTAAAGTTGCTAAAAACTTTTTAATAAGTATCATGGTGTACGAGAAAGGGGCCGGCAAAGTTGGTGAAAATTTTTATTTTTCGCCACAGGCAACAAAACTCTTATAACTTTGCGATAGAAGGTCACTTCCCAACCAAATTACCTAGGGTTGATGATGGACCATTGCTGAAGAAGTCTGTGGAAAAACTGTACATTTTTAGCACAGCGCCTCCTTGTGGTAACAGAAAATACAACAAATACACAATTTCGGTAATAACTTTTACATATTTAATCGTATCAAACTCAAAATTTGTGACAACATTTAAAACACATGAAAGATGATGCGTGCTTATTATGATAACAAATGGCGCAACGGTGTTGCCATAGCAACACTGCAAAGTCAGATATTTGTGACAAAAAAACAAACTGCTACAACTTTGCGAAACTGAGTCCAATCTGAACCAAACTTGCTAGGATTGATGATAGTCTGGCCCTGAAGACACCTATTTGAAAATATTCACTTTCAAAAACAGCGCCCCCTTGTGACAGCAGCCACTATGACACCTGATATTTGAATGAACTTGTCCTAGAGTTTTTGTGCGATCACCTTGAAAATTAGTGAGGTCACTGTGAACAAGTTGCCGAGCATAAGTTACTGAAAGCTTTTTAAAATGTCGCTCGGTGTACGAGATAGGGGGCGCCAAAGTTGGTGTTCATTCATATTTTTCACAACAAAAGGCAAAACTCTTACAACCCGTAAAACTTGTCCTCCTGAGGAGCACGTTGAATGTACATGCACGAAACTTGGTACTCACGCGTTCGTTAGGTCCAGACGGTCAAAAAAGTCAGCGTAGCCGAACCTCTAAAACGAACAGGAAAGCCGCCATTTTGGATTGAAAGTACATTTTTCGCAGATTTTGGCCATTTCGCACCAATGGTATGTGAACGCACTTGTCATAGAGCTTTAATTCGATCACCTTCAAACTGGTTGAGGTCACTGTGAATAAGTTGAGGATCTAAAGTTATTAAAAGTTTTTTAAAATGTCACATGGTTTTTGAGATAGGGGGCGCCAAAGTTGGCGTTCATTCATATTTTTCACAACAAAAGGCGAAACTCTTACAACCCGTAAAACTTGTCCTCCTGAGGAGCACGTTTAATGTACATGCACTAAACTTGGTACTCACGCGTTCCTTAGGTCAGGACGGTCAAAAAATTCAAAGCAGCCTATGCTCTAAAACGAACGGGAAAGCCGCCATCTTGGATTGAAAGTAAATGTATTGCAGATTTTGGCCATTTCGCACCAATGGTATGTGAACGCACTTGTCATAGAGCTTTCATGGGATCACCTTGAAACTTTGTGAGGTCACTGTGAACAAGTTGAGGATCCAAAGGTATCAAAATCTTTTCATTAAGTATCACGGCGAACAAGAAGAAGGTCAGGAAAGTTGGCGAAAATCACGATTCCTCGCAACACACAACAATCTCTTATAACTTTGCCATGGAAGGTCAGATAGTAACCAAACAAGTGACAATCGATGATGGGCCCTTGCTAAAGATGTCTATGCAAAAACTGTAAATTTTGAAAACATCGCCTCCTGGTGGTGGCAAACACTAGGAAGTCTGGTATTTCGCAACACACAACAAACTCTTATAACTTTGCGATTGAAGGTCAGATCTTAACCAAACTTGTGATGATCGATGATGGGCTTTTGCTGAAGATGCCTATGCAAAAATTGTAAATTTTGGAAACAGCGCCACCTGGTGGTAACAGAAAGTACAAGTTCACAATTTCCCTTATAACTTTAACAAATTTCCTTGTATCAAACTCAAAATTTGGGAAAACATTCCAAACACATGGTAGATGATGCGTGCCTAATATGATAACAAATTGTTCAACAGTGTTGCCATGACAACACTACAAAGTCAGATATTTGCGACAAAAAACAAACTGCTACCACTTTGCGAATGCTATTCCAATCTGAACCAAACTTGCTAGGATTGATGATAGTCAATCCCTGAAGATGCCTATATGAAAATATTCATTTTCAAAAACAGTGCCCCCTGTTGACGGCAGACAATATGACGTCTGGTATTTCGCTACAACAACAAACTCTTATAACTTTGCGATGGAAGGTCAGATCTTAACCAAACTCGTGACGACCGATGATGGGATCTTGCTGAAGATGCTTATGCAAAAACTGTACATTTTGAAAACAGCGCCTTCTGGTGGTAACAGAAAATACAAGTTCACATTTTCCCTTATAACTTTAACAAATTTCATTGTATCATACTCAAAATGAATGAAAACATGTAAAACACATGGTAGATGATGCTTGCTGAATATGATAACAAATCGTTCAACGGTGTTGACATAAGAACACTGCACAGGATCTACTCTACTGAGTGGTTCGTCAGTGCAGTAACCTTTGTTCGCCACATGATGGAGGCATTTGCCTACAAATCTATCAAATCTAACATTTACAGTTTCTCATGCTGCTCTGAAAGGGAAAGATGGGGCAAAAGGTACTGCAAGAGGGGCCAAGGAAAAAAAAAAACAGGGAAAATGGGAAGAGAGAAAAAGTAACAGAGGGAAAAAGAGAAAATGCACCCTAAATTCTTATACCATCAGATGTTCTATCACAAAAATAACTAGTTATTTCTAAAATTCAGCTTCAATTCTGATACCATCAGTTGTTTTTCACAAAAATAACAACTTATAGACAAAATCACACTGTTAGACCTCAGACCCGCCCTGAACATGTCTGTAAAGGATGACCTCCTTACAGGAAGTACAACTCCCGAAACAGGAAGTAATGTCTGACATTCTCCGATCCACACGAAACTTATTATGTAAGTCAAGGTACCTTCCCTAAACATGTTTACGGACACGCCTTTCACCCAACAGGAAGACGGCCATTTTAAACGGACACGCCTGACATTGCGCGGGGATGCAGCTGAAAATAACCAGTACCACAAGCAGTGAATGAACGGAAGATGAGGAAGAGGACTCGCGCTGCAACGTGGACGCACAGGGACTCGCGAGCCGTCAAGCTCGAACCCGTTGATTACCGCTTGCGGTACTAGTTATTATTATTTTTCCTCTAAATGAATCGCCTTTTTGAGGCCCTGAACATGCCCCAAAACTCACCAATTTTTGCAAGCACATCAGACCTGGTGAAAATTTACGTTTATTAGTGTTTCCGGGAATGTGCGTTAAAAAATGAAAGTGGGCGGGGCAAATAACTGCTCCAGCCCCTAAAACTTGTCGTCCTGAGGAGCATGTTTAATGTACATGCACGAAACTTGGTACACGCGTTCCTTAGGTCGGGCTGGTCAAAAAAGTCAGCGTAGCCGAAGCTCTAAAACGAACAGGAAAGTCGCCATCTTGGATTGAAAGTTCATTTTTGGCTGATTTTGGCCATTTCGCACCATCGGTATTTGAACGAACTTGTCCTAGAGCTTACATGGGATCACGTTCAAACTTGGTGAGGTCACTTTGGACAAGTTGAGGATCTAAAGTTGCTAAAAACTTTTTAATAAGTATCATGGCGTACGAGAAAGGGGCCGGCAAAGTTGGTGAAAATTTTTATTTTTCACCACAGGCAACAAAACTCTTATAACTTTGCGATAGAAGGTCACTTCCCAACCAAATTACCTAGGGTTGATGATGGACCATTGCTGAAGAAGTCTGTGGAAAAACTGTAAATTTTTAGCACAGCGCCTCCTTGTGGTAACAGAAAATACAACAAATACACAATTTCGGTAATAACTTTTACATAGTTAATCGTATCAAACTCAAAATTTGTGACAACATTTAAAACACATGAAAGATGATGCGTGCTTATTATGATAACAAATGGTTCAACGGTGTTGCCATAGCAACACTGCAAAGTCAGATATTTGTGACAAAAAAACAAACTGCTACAACTTTGCGAATCTGAGTCCAATCTGAACCAAACTTGCTAGGATTGATGATAGTCCGGCCCTGAAGACACCTATATGAAAATATTCACTTTCAAAAACAGCGCCCCCTTGTGACAGCAGACACTATGACACCTGATATTTGAATGAACTTGTCCTAGAGTTTTTGTGCGATCACCTTGAAAATTGGTGAGGTCACTGTGAACAAGTTGCCAAGCATAAGTTCCTGAAAGCTTTTTAAAATGTCGCTCGGTGTACGAGATAGGGGGCGCCAAAGTTGGTGTTCATTCATATTTTTTCACAACAAAAGGCAAAACTCTTACAACACGTAAAACTTGTCCTCCTGAGGAGCACGTTGAATGTACATGCACAAAACTTGGTACTCACGCGTTCGTTAGGTCCAGACGGTCAAAAAAGTCAGCGTAGCCGAAGCTCTAAAATGAACAGGAAAGCCGCCATTTTGGATTGAAAGTACATTTTTTGCAGATTTTGGCCATTTCGCACCAATGGTATGTGAACGCACTTGTCATAGAGCTTTAAAGGGATCACCTTCAAACTGGGTGAGGTCACTGTGAGACAAGTTGAGGATCTAAAGTTATTAAAAGTTTTTAAAATGTCACATGGTTTTTGAGATAGGGGCCAAAGTTGGCGTTCATTCATATTTTTCACAACAAAAGGCGAAACTCTTACAACCCGTAAAACTTGTCCTCCTGAGGAGCACGTTTAATGTACATGCACTAAACTTGGTACTCACGCGTTCCTTAGGTCAGGACGGTCAAAAAATTCAAAGCAGCCTATGCTCTAAAACGAACGGGAAAGCCGCCATCTTGGATTGAAAGTGAATTTTTTGCAGATTTGGCCATTTCGCACCAATGGTATGTGAACGCACTTGTCATAGAGCTTTCATAGGATCACCTTGAAACTTTGTGAGGTCACTGTGAACAAGTTGAGGATCCAAAGGTATCAAAATCTTTCATTAAGTATCACGGCGAACAAGAAGAAGGTCAGGAAAGTTGGCGAAAATCACGATTCCTCGCAACACACAACAATCTCTTATAACTTTGCCATTGAAGGTCAGATAGTAACCAAACATGTGAAAATCGATGATGGAAGGTCAGATATTAACCAAACAAGTGACAATCGATGATGGGCCCTTGCTAAAGATGTTCATGCAAAAACTGTACATTTTGAAAACATCGCCTCCTGGTGGTGGCAAACACTAGG